>NC_091213.1:31728432-31883432 GCF_040958095.1 Procambarus clarkii | reverse complement strand
CTCTGAAGCAATGTCTGCAGTGATGGAGGTAGCCATGAAAGCAGCCACCTCACAGGAAGCGGCACGCTCCACTATCCAGCTGCTGGAAAGGAAAAGAGCAGTGGTAGCTGTAGGTATTAAAGAGCAGGAAGGCTCTAATAGGAAAGAGTGGAATGATAAGGACAAAGTGGCAGTGAATAAAATACTGAAGGCACTAGACATGGAAGGGGCTGAGCATAGCATTGAGAAGGTTTTCAGGTTAGGCTGGTACAAAAAAGACCGAGACCGTGTGTTAAAGATAGTGTTTTCAAACGAGAACACAAAGGACACGATTCTAACAAAGAAAAGCCACCTGCAACATGTGGGAGAAATAAAAAAAGTATTCCTCCAGAGGGACATGACGAGGGAGGAGAGGGCCATGGCGGCAGAAGCAAGGAAGAAGCGCAGGGCGAGAGGGGAAAACCAGGAAACCACAGCTCCCAACACATCACCCCCAGAGGCGAGGGGGGAACCCACAACCAGCTACCCAGTAACACGAGCGGGGAGGGCAACCCCACCACCCTCCTCTGCATAGAAAACCCCCTTTTCCTTCCTGTCCTCCTGCCCTGTTCACCCCATACCCTTCCTGTCCTTTCCCCTTCACTTGACCCCCCACCCCTCATCCCAGTATCCTCTGCAACCTTGGCATCCACCTCACAAATCCTAACACCCATGGCACAGTTTCCTCCACCAGCAGAACATTCACCTAGGAGGAGATTTGAGAAGGGACAGAAGGAAGTGAGCCTCAAGGCAATGTACAGTAACATAGATGGTATTATAAATAAGGCAAATGAACTTGGAGAATGGGTACTAGAGGAAAGCCCAGACATAATAGCTCTCACAGAAACAAAGCTGACGAAAACAATAACAAATGCAGTGTTCCCACAGGACTATTATATTATGAGGAAAGAGAGAGAAGGAAGAGGTGGTGGTGGTGTAGCTCTGCTGGTAAGAAAAGGCTGGGATTTTGAGGACTTGGTTGTTCAGGGATGTGAAGGTTTCAGTGACTACATAATACAACAATAAAAACTGGAGGGCAAAAAAAATTATAGTCGTAGTCATATATAATCCACCACCAAATGACAGAAGACCCAGACAGGAATATGATAGAAACATTATGTCCACCATTAACATAATAGAGAGAGCAGCTTCTGTTGCTAGCAGGAATAGATCTGGACTACTAATCATGGGAGACTTCAACCATGGGAAGATAGATTGGGAGAACAGAGACCCGCATGGAGGAATAGAAACATGGAGAGCTAAGCTGCTGGACGTGGCAACAAGAAACTTTCTAAGCCAGCACATCAGGGATCCAACAAGAATGAGATTAGAGGATGAACCAGCAATGCTTGATCTGATATTTACCCTAAATGAGTGGGATATAAGGGAAGTCAAGATGGAAGCACCCTTGGGAATGAGTGATCACAGTGTATTGAACTTTAAGTACCTGGTAGAGCTCGGAATTATCCCCCCCGAAAAAGGACTAGGAAACAAAAGGCTGGCATACCGAAAGGGAAATTATGAGATGAGAAGCTTCCTAAGGGATATACCTTGGGACACAGTCCTGAGAGCTAAGTCTGTACAGGATATGATGGACTATGTCACCCAAAAGTGTCAGGAGGCAGTAAGCAGATACATCCCGGCCCAAAAGGAAAAATACGAGAAACAAAAGAAGAATCCATGGTATAATAGGGCATGTATGGAAGCAATGAAACTGAACAAAAGGGCGTGGAGGAACTTCCGGAATAACAGAACACCAGAAAGCAGAGAGAGATACCAGAGAACCAGGAATGAGTATGTCAGGGTGAGAAGAGAAGCAGAGAAAAGTTATGAAAATGATATAGCAAACAAAGCCAAGACCGAACCAAAGCTACTCCACAGTCACATCAGAAGGAAAACAACAGTGAAAGAACAGGTAGTGAAACTTAGAACAGGCGAGGACAGGTATACAGAGAATGACAAAGAGGTGTGTGATGAACTCAACAAGAGGTTCCAAGAGGTCTTCACAACTGAACAAGGTGAGGTCACTGTGCTAGGAGAAAGGGACGTAAACCAGGCGGCCTTGGAAGAGTTTGAAATTACGAGAGAGGAGGTCAAGAGACACCTGCTGGATCTGGATGTTAGAAAGGCTGTTGGTCCAGATGGGATCTCACCATGGGTACTGAAAGAGTGTGCAGAGGCACTTTGCTTGCCACTCTCCATAGTGTATAGTAGGTCACTGGAGACGGGAGACCTACCAGAAATATGGAAGACGGCGAATGTGGTCCCAATATACTAAAAGGGCGACAGGCAAGAGGCACTGAACTACAGGCCAGTATCCTTGACTTGTATACCATGCAAGGTGATGGAGAAGATCGTGAGAAAAAAACTGGTAGCACATCTGGAGAGAAGGGACTTTGTGACAAATCGACAACATGGGTTCAGGGAGGGTATATCTTGCCTGACTGGCTTAATAGAATTCTATAACCAGGTGACACAGATTAAGCATGAAAGAGAGGGCTGGGCGGACTGCATTTTCTTGGATTGTCGGAAAGCCTTTGACACAGTACTGCATAAGAGACTGGTACATAAGCTGGAGAGACAGGCAGGTGTAGCTGGTAAGGTGCTCCAGTGGATAAGAGAGTACCTAAGCAATAGGAAGCAGAGAGTTACGGTGAGGGGTGAGACCTCTGATTGGCGTGAAGTCACCAGTGGAGTCCCACAGGGCTCTGTACTCGGTCCTATCTTGTTTCTGATATATGTAAATGATCTCCCGGAGGGTATAGATTCATTTCTCTCAATGTTTGCGGATGATGCAAAAATTATGAGAAGGATTAAGACAGAAGACGACTGTTTGAGGCTTCAAGAAGACCTAGACAAGCTGAAGGAATGGTCGAACAAGTGGTTGTTAGAGTTCAACCCAACCAAATGTAATGTAATGAAGATAGGTGTAGGGAGCAGGAGGCCAAATACAAGGTATCATCTGGGAGAGGAAATCCTTCAGGAGTCAGAGAAAGAAAAAAAGACTTGGGAGTTGATATCACGCCAGACCTGTCTCCTGCAGCACATATCAAGAGGATAACATCAGCGGCATATGCCAGGCTGGCCAACATACGAACAGCATTCAGAAATTTGTGTAAAGAACCATTCAGAACTTTGTATACCACATATGTCAGGCCGATTCTGGAGTATGCAGCCCCAGCATGGTGTCCATATCTAGTCAAGGATACGACTAAACTGGAAAAGGTTCAAAGATTTGCCACCAGACTAGTACCCGAGCTGAGAGGTATGAGCTACGAGGAGAGACTGCAGGAATTGAACCTCACTTCGCTGGAAGACAGAAGAGTTAGGGGGGGACATGATCACTACATTCAAGATTCTCAAGGGAATTGATAGGGTAGATAAAGACAGGCTATTTAACACAAGGGGCACACGCACAAGGGGACACAGGTGGAAATTGAGCGCCTAAATGAGCCACAGAGATATTAGAAAGAACTTTTTTAGTGTCAGAGTTGGTTGACAAATGGAATGCATTAGGAAGTGAAGTGGTGGAGGCTGACTCCATACACAGTTTCAAGTGTAGATATGATAGAGCCCAATAGGCTCAGGAATCTGTACACCTGTTGATTGACGGTTGAGAGGCTGGACCAAAGAGCCAGAGCTCAACCCCCGCAAACACAACTAGGTGAGTACAACTAGGTGAGTACACACACACACACAGACACACACACACACACACACACACACACACACACACACACACACACACACACACACACACACACACACACACACGCACACACACACACACACACACACCAGGTAGTCGAAAAACAATTAGTTTATGAAAACTTGGCTTATTAGGCAAATCGGATCTTGCATAGTAGGCTGAGAAGTACGTTCTGGCTACTAGGTACGACATATATATATATATATATATATATATATATATATATATATATATATATATATATATATATATATATATATATATATATTGGGACGATAATCTCCTTCAAGAGATTGAGCCTGCTCTTCCTCCAAATTACGTCGCTAAACATCTATATAAAACTACTATGGAAGAAATATCCAACAACAACGACAACAACATCTCCAAGGTTTGCCAGAGAGCAAAACGTATGCAGCCAGGAACACCTGCTCCACCTCAAACCGCCAAACTACCTGTCTTCTCGCCTGCTCATCGCTGATTGGCTGCGGGTCCTGCTGCAACTGCACTCCACCCACCATACTACTTGATGTCTGGGGCCGTCACGACCTCAGTCCTCAGAATATCCCGTGCTTTCGACAAGTTAACACGTCTCGTTGGTAGACTATGCCCCAGGCTTACGTGTACTAAGAGAAGTGATAGCTTGAAGCCAATATTCCTGCACCTATTTACTTTGTTTGTTATACACTTGTTATTTGCTCACTTGTCTTAACGTAACTTTTCATTTTGCCATTTGATTATTCTTTTTACTTTGATTGATTGATTTTATTATACGAATTTGTATGTCCATTTTATTCATGTTTTGCTTTCTTTAACGTAATTAAAATTTCATTGTTAAAATTTACTTGTGTTTTGTGTGTCTTCTCCTTACCTTACCACAGACGAAGTTCCAGATTTTTTTTTTTTTTTTGTTTCTATGTGACGAGGCCATACCCCTAGCTTTTGAACAGCCGAACACCAACGCGTTACCATCACATATTACATGGGGGCCTGTCCTAGGAGCTTCACTCAGGTACTGGTGCCAAGTAGTAATTTATGGTAAGCGTATTTAACTTTGTTAACGTAGCTTTTACTATTTTTCATATTCAATTTCATTTTTTATATGGTGCGGTGTATTGTGCATTACGAGAGTAGCATATAGTGAAGGTGAGACAACTTTGGATTACGTGGTGACTGTAGGCCTCAGTCATACTCTTAATTGGTCATCTCTCCCTCCGTGTTATTACTCGTGTTTACCATCTTTGTCCCTTGGATATTTCTCATTTTTGACAGATCATCATATTGGTACCCTGGTACTGTGGTCTGCCCCGGGTCAAGTGCACCTAATCTTCTGCAATCTGACTGTAGGAGGACAAAGAGGGCCATAGTTCCTCTAGCTCGAACTTTAGTTGCTGAATTGGGACCTCAGCAGCAGTTCTCGTCACCAGTTGACACCTCGCACTCCTACACGTCAGTCAGAGTTGATGATACATACAACGGTAGGGAATTAGCTTACTTTTTCAGAGCACAAAAGTTCGCTAATTCTGTAAGTATCATACTAATTCAGTAGGAAAAACTTGCTTTATGTCCTATAGAGACTCGGCAAGGTATGCCTACATCCTTGGACTACCAATTTTACTTTTGAGGCAATTAACTGTTTCATTTGTTTTCGAAACTCTGTTTCATTTGTTAGTAGGATTTTCTTGCCCTTATCCTCTTACATGAGTACCGGGTACAAGATTTCCTGCGCCCTTGATTTAAATTAATCATTTAACATCTTGTACTTAACTTTAATTGTTAAAGATTCCACAGGATAGGTACCAGTGGCCACGTTGTCCTGTTTCTGACGTTCACTATAACTGAATATTCGTTGTACCTTTATTTGCTAATTTCACCATGTTTCGTCTCCAAGCTTTCCGTGTAGATCCAGCAGGTGAAATAGGGACTTTAAGTCGTGCCAAGAGGACTGAATTACAAACTCTTGCACATGAGTACCAACTAGAAGTTCCCTACCAAGCCAACAAAAATGACCTACACAACCTGTTGCTGGATCACTATTTAGAGCAAGGTAAGATAGACTCTGAAACTCATGAAACTTACTATATTGCAGATAAAACTGATTTGGCAACGATGAAACTCAAATTGGAGCTGGCCAAGATTGAACGTGAGCAGCAAAGGGAAGCCCTCGAACAACAAAGGGAAGCAGCTGCCATACGAAGAGAAGAACAAGAACGTGAGATTGCGTTACTCCGTGAACGTGAACGGATACAGCTTGAAACAAAACAACGCGAGTTGGAGATGCAACGTGAACATGACAAGCAACAAGCGACTCTGGCTCTAGAGTGTCGTCAACGAGAATACACGTTGGAAACTTCACACCTCGCTCAACGCCAGCAAGCTACTGCCAATTTTCCCGTCAGTTTTAATATATCACATGAAAGTAAGTTAATGCCATCCTTTGTAGAAGCAGAAGTTGATGTGTTTTTTACCACCTTTGAAACCCTTGCTAATCAACTCAGTTGGCCTGTCGACCAATGGGCCACACTTCTCAGAGTCCATCTTACAGGTAGAGCTGCAGTCACACTCAGTACTCTGGCGTCTGAGAATGACTACCAGACTCTGAAACAAGCAGTGTTGGACGCCTACCTCCTCTCTACAGAAAGTTATAGAAGGAAATTCCGTGACCACCTGAAGGCAAGTACCACTACCTTCCTCGAGTTTGCTAACACAAAACGGAGATATTTCATGAAATGGCTGGAAGCAGCACATGTCTCTACTTTTACAGAACTCGTCAACCTGATGCTAGTTGAAGAATTCTTGAGACGTGTGCCGCCTCCTGTCCGTCTCTACTTAGCAGATAAAGAAGAAACCGACTACCTGAAGTGTGCTAAGTCGGCTGACACTTACAGCCTCATCCACCGGCTGACACCCGAACCATCCTCCAGTAAGAAGTCGTGGTACAGTTACGAGAAAGTGAGCACCGATCAAGCTGGCTCGCAATTGTACTGCAAGTATTGTCGACTCTATGGACATATCATAGACAAGTGTGGTAAGTCTCAATACAAGGGAACCACAGACCCACAGAAACCCAAACCAACTCCTCCTAAGTCCGGTAAGCCTGTGATGAATGTTGGTGTTAATGTTAATGATCTTTCTCTTTTCAGTAACCACCTGTATACTGGAACTGTCTCTGCCAACGGTTCAAATCCGGAGGGACGATTCAAATTGAAGATCTTGAGGGACACAGCGGCTCTTCAATCGATCATCTTGAAGTCGGCTGTGCCCAACATCGTCTACACCGGAGAAACTGTCTTCATCACTGACCTCACTGCTACCACTCCATACCCTCTCGCCAGAGTCCACCTGGATTGTCCCTACGTGAACAGAGAAGTCCAAGTCGCAGTCAGGGAAAAGCCTTTTCCCATGCCTGGAGTGCAACTTCTCCTAGGCAACGACTTGGCAGAAGACCTGCAACCGACCAACCTGATCGTCATGGACAAACCCCAGGTGTGTAACTCTGTGCCAATAAACCCTATTCTAGCGTATGTTCCAGCAGAGGTTCAAGAGAGTGATGAAGTTTCTCCTCCGGTTCTCGTGACCACCCGTGCACAAGCCGCACGTCCACAGCCAGCTGACTCTACTGCTACCGCTGTCCCTCAAGACCCTCAGAAACTACCCCCGAATCTGACCAAGTTGGAGTTCCGTAAGTTGCAGAGGGAAGATCTTACTTTAACACCATTGTTTTTCCAGGCTGAGACTCAACCCGACAGTATTCCTGGGTTCTTCCTAGAGAACGACTTGCTCTACCGCAGATATAGACCCAGTAAACTGAAGGAGGAGGACGATTGGGCCAACATCGAACAACTTGTGATTCCTACCAGCCTGCGGCCCACTATTCTACACCTGGCCCACGGAGCATTCTCCCACTACGGCTTCAACAAGACTTACCAAGGAATTCGTCAAGACTACTACTGGCCAGGTATGGTAAATAGCGTCAAACAGTACGTAAAACAGTGTCATACATGTCAGATGGCAGGCAAACCGAACATCTCCATTCCCAGAGCGCCACTGATTCCCATACAGGTGCCTGCGGAACCTTTCCACAGACTCATAATAGACTGTGTTGGTCCTTTACCTCGGACCAGTTCAGGTAACGCATATATCTTAACCATCCTGTGTCCTACCACCAGATTTCCCATAGCAGTTCCAGTGAAGAACATCACGGCTGCTACGGTTGTAAAACATCTATTGAAGATCTTCACTCAATACGGATTTCCCAGGGAGATTCAGAGCGACTGTGGTACCAACTTCACCAGTGATCTCTTCAAAAGGACACTGGAGGAGTTCAACATCAAACAGGTATTGTCCAGCCCCTATCATCCTGCTTCACAGGGTTCTCTTGAACGTAGTCATCAGACTATCAAAGCACTCTTGAAAAAGTGTTGTAGTGAAACCTCTATGGATTGGGATAAGCAAATCGACCTTATAATGTGTATTTACAGAAGTCTTCCCAATGAGTCCCTAGGAGTATCTCCTTATGAGATGCTCTACGGCCGTAAGTGCCGTACTCCCCTTAAGGCTTTCAAAGACTCTCTCCGAGATGCCACCTTCAGTGAGCATCAGAATGTGCCCCAGTTTCTTCAAAACCTTCAACACATTCTAGAGAGAGTCCACCGTTTTGCCCTTGATAATCTATTGAAAGCCCAGGAGAGGATGAAGACTCATTACGACCAGACCAGCAAAGTAAGAAAATTTAAGCCGGGAGACTTCATCTTAGCATACTTCCCTATCCCAGGTTCACCTTTACAAAACAGATTTTCAGGCCCCTACCGAGTCAAAGAGTGCAGAAGCAACAACAACTACGTTATAGAGACTCCAGATAGGCGGGGGAAGACCCAGCTGTGCCACGTCAACCTCCTGAAGCAATATAATGGTACTCCTCCCACTGTCCTGATTAACTGTTCTACCTTTACAGAACCCTACATCCACAGTGAGACCTTCCCTGCTTCTCCTCCCGAAAGCACTGAAAAGGAGTCAGCACTTTCTAATTAAAAAATCCATATTGATGTTCCCAACCATTTTCAGGACCCTAATAATGCTCCATGGCCATATTCTAATTCCACTCTCACCTCGTCAGATAAGCCCTTCATCCTCCATGTCGACACCAGTGGTACCGACGTTGGTGGTGTCGTGATGCAGCAACGAGGCGAGGAGAATACACCTGTCAGCGACTACTGCTACAAGGAACTACGGAACAATTGGCAAGGAGCTACTCTTCATCATCCTGAAGATCCAGCACTACACTCCACACCTGAAAAGTGCTCGGTCCACCATCAACACGGACCACACCACCCTACACCTCCTGCAGCACACCCACTTCTCATCTCAACGTCTTCTACTATGGGCTTGATAACTGCAGAAATTCAACCTGGAGACACACTATACCAAGATTCCGACAACATCTTAGCCGATGATCTCTCCAGAGTTTATGAAGTAGAAGCGACTCCATCTATTACTCCACCACAGAACGACGTACTTCTTCCAGAACCGCAGGCTTCGGTGGAGAGTTGTGACGATAATCTCCTTTAAGAGATTGAGCCTGCTCTTCCTCCAAATTACGTCGCTAAACATCTATATAAAACTACTATGGAAGAAATATCCAACAACAACGACAACAACATCTCCAAGGTTTGCCAGAGAGCAAAACGTAAGCAGCCAGGAACACCTGCTCCACCTCAAACCGCCAAACTACCTGTCTTGTCGCCTGCTCATCGCTGATTGGCTACGGGTCCTGCTGCAACTGCACTCCACCCACCATACTACTTGATGTCTGGGGCCGCCACGACCTCAGTCCTCAGAATATCCCGTGCTTTCGACAAGTTAACACGTCTCGTTGGTAGACTAAGCCCCAGGCTTACGTGTACTAAGAGAAGTGATAGCTTGAAGCCAATATTCCTGCACCTATTTACTTTGTTATACACTTGTTATTTGCTCACTTGTCTTAACGTAACTTTTCATTTTGCCATTTGATTATTCTTATTACTTTGATTGATTGATTTTATTATACGAATTTGTATGTCCATTTTATTCATGTTTTGCTTTCTTTAACGTAATTAAAATTTCATTGTTAAAATTTACTTGTGTTTTGTGTGTCTTCTCCTTACCTTACCACAGACGAAGTTCCAGATTTTCTATTTTTTTTTGTTTCTATGTGACGAGGCCATACCCCTAGGTTTTGAACAGCCGAACACCAACGCGTTACCGTCACAATATATATATATATATCTATATATATATATATATATATATATATATATATATATATATATATATATATATATATATATATATATATATATATATATATATATATATATATATATATATATATATATTATTAAATATGACCGAAAAAGTAAGATTAATAATTCTAACACGAATTTTCTCAATCTTTCGTACATTACGCTTCACTGTTGGAGGTAAATCAAAAATCACTTCTCCAAAATTCATTTTTATTTCTAGTCTGACGCGACACGGGCGCGTTTCGTAAAACTTATTACATTTTCAAAGACTTCACAAATACACAACTGATTAGAACGTATCTCTGATTTTATATCTACATTTGAGTGAGGTAGGAAGGGTGATGTGGCATTAACACAAGACAGAACAGGAGGGGATATTAATAGGGTATTAAAAGTATCAACACAAGACAGAACACAAACAATGGGTATTGAATAGAAGTGTTTGTAGAAAGCCTATTGGTCCATATTTCTTGATGCTTCTATATTGGAGCGGAGTCTTGAGGTGGGTAGAATATAGTTGTGCAATAATTGGCTGTTGATTGCTGGTGTTGACTTCTTGATGTGTAGTGCCTCGCAAACGTCAAGCCGCCTGCTATCGCTGTATCTATCGATGATTTCTGTGTTGTTTACTAGGATTTCTCTGGCGATGGTTTGGTTATGGGAAGAGATTATATGTTCCTTAATGGAGCCCTGTTGCTTATGCATCGTTAAACGCCTAGAAAGAGATGTTGTTGTCTTGCCTATATACTGGGTTTTTTGGAGCTTACAGTCCCCAAGTGGGCATTTGAAGGCATAGACGACATTAGTCTCTTTTAAAGCGTTCTGTTTTGTGTCTGGAGAGTTTCTCATGAGTAGGCTGGCCGTTTTTCTGGTTTTATAGTAAATCGTCAGTTGTATCCTCTGATTTTTGTCTGTAGGGATAACGTTTCTATTAACAATATCTTTCAGGACCCTTTCCTCCGTTTTATGAGCTGTGGAAAAGAAGTTCCTGTAAAATAGTCTAATAGGGGGTATAGGTGTTGTGTTAGTTGTCTCTTCAGAGGTTGCATGGCTTTTCACTTTCCTTCTTATGATGTCTTCGATGAAACCATTGGAGAAGCCGTTATTGACTAGGACCTGCCTTACCCTACAGAGTTCTTCGTCGACTTGCTTCCATTCTGAGCTGTGGCTGAGAGCACGGTCGACGTATGCGTTAACAACACTCGTCTTGTACCTGTCAGGGCAGTCGCTGTTGGCATTTAGGCACATTCCTATGTTTGTTTCCTTAGTGTAGACTGCAGTGTGGAAACCTCCGCCCTTTTCCATGACTGTTACATCTAGAAAAGGCAGCTTCCCATCCTTTTCCGTCTCGTAAGTGAAACGCAGCACGGAACTCTGCTCAAATGCCTCCTTCAGCTTCTGCAGATGTCTGACATCAGGTACCTGTGTAAAAATGTCGTCAACATACCTGCAGTATATGGCCGGTTTCAAGTTCATGTCGACTAAGACTTTTTGCTCGATGGTACCCATGTAGAAGTTTGCAAACAGGACACCTAGGGGAGAACCCATGGCGACCCCATCTACTTGCTTATACATGTGCCCATCCGGGCTCAAGAAGGGTGCCTCTTTAGTACAAGCTTGGAGTAGTTTCCTCAGAATACTTTCTGGCATGTCAAGAGGAGTACAGGCTGGATCACGATACACTCTGTCGGCTATCATTCCGATTGTCTCGTCCACAGGTACGTTGGTAAACAGCGATTCTACGTCCAACGAGGCTCTTATCCCTGTGGCCCGTGTGCCCCGCAGTAAGTCCACAAATTCCTTTGGAGACTTCAGGCTGAAGGCGCAAGGAACATAAGGAGTCAGCAGGCCGTTGAGTCGCTTTGCCAGTCTGTACGTGGGTGTGGGTATCTGGCTAATGATTGGCCGAAGTGGGTTTCCAGGCTTGTGCGTCTTGACATTTCCATACGCATATCCAGGTTTATATTCCCCAATGATCTTTGGCAGGTGGAGTCCGGATTTCTTGGCGTTCACAGTTTCGATCAGTTTGTTGACCTTTGCTTTTGATTCGGCTGTAGTGTCCTTCGTTACCCTTTGGAACTTAGTTTGGTCAGAGAGTATGATGTTCATTTTCGCCAGATATTCGTCTTTTTTAAGAATGACATATATTGGCGACTTGTCACCTCTCCTGACAACTATCTCCTTGTTCTCACGAAGGCTTTTAGCTGCCGCTTTAAAACCTGGATATGCGTATGGAAATGTCAAGACGCACAAGCCTGGAAACCCACTTCGGCCAATCATTAGCCAGATACCCACACCCACGTACAGACTGGCGAAGCGACTCAACGGCCTGCTGACTCCTTATGTTCCTTGCGCCTTCAGCCTGAAGTCTCCAAAGGAATTTGTTGAGTTACTGCGGGGCACACGGGCCACAGGGATAAGAGCCTCGTTGGACGTAGAATCGCTGTTTACCAACGTACCTGTGGACGAGACAATCGGAATGATAGCCGACAAAGTGTATCGTGATCCAGCCTGTACTCCTCTTGACATACCAGAAAATATTCTGAGGAAACTACTCCAAGCTTGTACTAAAGAGGCACCCTTCTTGAGCCCGGATGGGCACATGTATAAGCAAGTAGATGGGGTCGCCATGGGTTCTCCCCTAGGTGTCCTGTTTGCAAACTTCTACATGGGTACCATCGAGCAAAAAGTCTTAGTCGACATGAACTTGAAACCGGCCATATACTGCAGGTATGTTGACGACATTTTTACACAGGTGCCTGATGTCAGACATCTGCAGGAGCTGAAGGAGGCATTTGAGCAGAGTTCCGTGCTGCGTTTCACTTACGAGACGGAAAAGGATGGGAAGCTACCCTTTCTAGATGTAACAGTCATGGAAAAGGGCGGAGGTTTCCACACTGCAGTCTACACTAAGGAAACAAACATAGGAATGTGCCTAAATGCCAACAGCGACTGCCCTGACAGGTACAAGAGGAGTGTTGTTAACGCATATGTCGACCGTGCTCTCAGCCACAGCTCAGAATGGAAGCAAGTCGACGAAGAACTCTGTAGGGAAAGGCAGGTCCTAGTCAATAACGGCTTCTCCAATGGTTTCGTCGAAGACATCATAAGAAGGAAAGTGAAAAGCCATGCAACCTCTGAAGAGACAACTAACACAACACCTATACCCCCTATTAGACTATTTTACAGGAACTTCTTTTCCACAGCTCATAAAACGGAGGAAATGGTCCTGAAAGATATTGTTAATAGAAACGTTATCCCTACAGACAAAAATCAGAGGATACAACTGACGATTTACTATAAAACCAGAAAAACGGCCAGCCTACTCATGAGAAACTCTCCAGACACAAAACAGAATGCTTTAAAAGAGACTAACGTCGTCTATGCCTTCAAATGCCCACTTGGGGACTGTAAGCGCCAAAAAACCCAGTATATAGGCAAGACAACAACATCTCTTTCTAGGCGTTTAACGATGCATAAGCAACAGGGCTCCATTAAGGAACATATAATCTCTTCCCACAACCAAACCATCGCCAGAGAAATCCTAGTAAACAACACAGAAATCATCGATAGATACAGCGATAGCAGGCGGCTTGACGTTTGCGAGGCACTACACATCAAGAAGTCAACACCAGCAATCAACAGCCAATTATTGCACAACTATATTCTACCCACCTCAAGACTCCGCTCCAATATAGAAGCATCAAGAAATATGGACCAATAGGCTTTCTACAAACACTTCTATTCAATACCCATTGTTTGTGTTCTGTCTTGTGTTGATACTTTTAATACCCTATTAATATCCCCTTTTGTTCTGTCTTGTGTTAATGCCACATCACCCCTCCCACTTCACTCAAATGTAGATATAAAATCGGAGATACGTAAGTTCTATTCAGTTGTGTATTTGTGAACTAAAAGTCTTTGAAAATGTAATAAGTTTTACGAAACACGCCCGTGTCGCGTTAGACTAGAAATAAAAATGAATTTTGGAGAATTGATTTTTGATTTACCTCCAACAGTGAAGCGTAATGTACGAAAGATTGAGAAAATTCGTGTTAGAATTATTAATCTTACTTTTTCGGTCATATTTAATAATATATGTCTACAGGAAAGACTGCTACCAAAATATACTAAAATATATATATATATATATATATATATATATATATATATATATATATATATATATATATATATATATATATATATATATATATATATATATATATAGGGAAGGGAGTACCAACTCTGTCTGTAAGAAGGGGGACCCTTAGCCTCGGGGACCCTTAGCCTCGGAGGAAACCACACATAACGTATCAGAGGGAATGTTTAGGTCCCCTCCAATACAGATTCTGTGTGCTTTTCTCCTACCACCCCCATTCCTTTGATTTTTTTTGTTTATTATATGTTTAAAGGTTACAAGATATACATTGGTTGATACAATGGGTGCTTAAAGGTTATGGATCTCTTGAAGCTCCTCCGCTTCAGGACGGGAACCGAGGATGAAGGTGGCGTTTCAGCTCTGGATTGCCACATTGAGGCGCTGAAACAAAAAACTGACAGCTCTTGTATCCATATTGATAGCAGCGTTTCTTGTAAACATATGTTGTTGAATATGACCGAAAGAGTAAGATTAATGATTTTAATACGAGTCTTCTCAATATTTCCAAAATTTTTCTTCACTATCGGGGGTAGTTGAAAAATTAACTCTCCAAACATAATTTTCACTTTTCATTTATGGTCTGATGCCTAGAAGCGTTTCACAAGAACACTTCTTACATTTAGAATACAATTGTTTTTACTTACTTAGATTGGGCTTATGTTCGTTTTAGTGAGGTGATGGGATACAAATGTTTTTGGGTGAGGTGACAAGAAACAAAAGACAAAACACGAAACAATGGGTATATACAATGGGCATACATTCTATCTTCTTGCTTCTGTTCTGGTTCGAGGTCTTGAAATGGGTAGAATGAAGTTATGTGTTAATTGGCGGTTGATTGCTGGTTTTGACTTTTTGATGTGTATTGCCTTACTAAATTCTATAGGGTAACGAAGGACACAACAGCCGAATTCAAAACGAAAGTAAACAGATTGATTGAAACTGTGAACGCCAAGAAATTCGAACTCCACCTGCCAAAGGTTATCAGGGAATACAAACCTGGTTATGCCTACGGGAATGTCAAGACCCACAGGCCTGGAAACCCACTTCTGTCAATCATCAGCCAGATACCCACACCCACATTCAGACTGGCTAAGCGACTCAATAGTCTGCTGACTCCTTATGTGCCTTGAGAAATATGTAAGGGAAACATATTCTTTCAGACGGATATGACCAGAGAAGGGATAATACAGTCAGCAGATGCAAGGAAAAGGCGCAGGTTGAAGGAAGGGAGCCAGGGAACCTCAACCTCCAACTCAGCAATCCCAGAGGGGAGTGTGGAACCCAATACAGCAACTCGGGAACCCCAGTGAGGACAACATCACCTTACCCTACCACCCCATAGGAGCCCCCTCCACCCCAAGCACAAATTCTTCCTTGCCCTTACACAATGCCCTCCATAACACCCAAATCCACCCTCCCTCCCTCCCTATCCCGAGTACCCCATGCCTTCCCATTCCCCTGGTCTTCTTCCACCTCAAGCAGACCCAGGCAAGACCGAAGTCCTCCATACCTCACCTCAGACCCCTCCAAACCTCTATTAACTACACCACAGATGGCCAAGCCCTCACCCCGAGCACTCCCTGCCTCCAATTCCAAGATCTCCCTGTCCCTCCACTCTAGGAATTCTTCCTGTCTCAAGCAGCCCTGGGCAATTTCTAAGCCCTCACACCTTCCCCCCACCTCCACCTCCCTCCGAATCCCCTGGTAACTACCCCACAGGAGGATGAGCCTACCCAAGTAGCAAAGCCCATTAAACGGCTTCCAACACTAGTGGGGAGAGTGGGAGAAAATAGATATAGGAAAGTTACCACGGTAATGTACTCAGACATCAATGGGATTACCAACAAAGTAAGTGGACTGGCAGGAAGGGCACCTCAAGAAAACCCAGTTGTAATTGGACTCACAGAAACAAAATTATCAGGAGTTATAACAGATGCTGTGTTTCCAAAGGACTACTATATAGTAAGGAAAGATAGGGAAGGGAGAGGAGGAGGAGGAGTTGCCCTGCTGATAAGGAAGGACTGGAGCTTTGAAGAGATGGAAATTTTGGGCTGCGATGGATTAAGAGACTACATAATAGGAACTATGACAATGGCTGAACCTAGAATAACAATGACAGTCATTTACAACACCCCACTATATGACAGAAGACCCAGACAGAAGTTCAACAGAAACAACATCGCAACCAATAATCTAACAGAGATAGCAGCTTCCGTTGGCTGCAGGAATGGATCCAGACTCTTAATCATGTGCGAGTTCAACCATGGAAAGATAGACTGGGAGAATGGGGACCCACATGGAGGTGAAGATACATGGAGAGCTAAACGCTTGGAAGTGGCAAAAAGGAAATTTCCGAGCCTGCACATTAGGGAACCCACATGAATGAGAGGGTTCCCTGCTAAACTCGACCTGATATTCACCTTGAATGAGTCAGAAATAATGGAACTGAAAATTCAAGCCCTCATGAGTGAGGGCTTGAATTTTGAGTGACCACAGTGTATTGACATTTGAGTATCTGGAGGTGGTAGGAATAACCTATCCAAGGATGGGATTGGAAGGAAAAAGACTAAATTATAGAAGAGGAAAATATGATAAGATGATGAACTTCCAAATTGGAATACAATAGGAAACAGAACTCAGAGAAAAGACTGTACAAGATATGATAGATTTTGTCACCCAGAAGTGCCAGGAAGCTGCAGACAGGTTTATCCCGGCCCAAAACGAGAACAATGGAAAGCAACAGAAGAATCCATGGTTCAATCAGGAATGTAAGGTAGCGAAGTAAATGAGTACAAGAACCTTGGGAATCTACAGAAATAACAGAATACCAGAGAGCAGGGAGAGATGCCAGAGGGCCAGAAATGAGTACATCAGAGTGAGGAGGGAAGCAGAGAGACAGAATGAAAATGTCATCGTGAGTAAAGCCAAGACCCAACCAAAACTGCTCAACAGTCACAACAAGAGGAAAAGAGCAGTGAAGGAACAAGTGATGAAATTGAGATAAAGGGGAGAACAGATACACAGAGAATGACAAGGATGTGTGTGAAGAACTCAACAAGAGATTCCAGGAGGTTTTCACAATAGAACAAGGAGAAGTCCCTGCACTAAATGAGGAGGAGGCAAACCAAGCAACCTTGTAGGAATTTGACCTCACCAGTAAAGAGGTCAAAAGGAATCTGTTGGAGCTGAATGTAACAAAGGCTGTTGAGCCTAACAGAATTTCACCATGGATACTAAAGAAAGGTGCAGAGGCACTAAGTGTGCCACACTCAATGGTGTATAACATGTACATAGCAGAAAGCTGGGAGACAGCTAACGTAGTCCCAATATACAAAAAGGGTGACAGGCAAGAGGCGCTGAACTACAGACCAGTTTCCCTATCTTGTGTACCATGCAAGGTGATGGAGAAGATCGTGAGGAAAAGGCTCGTAGAGCATCTGGAGTGAAATAGCTTTGTAACACACCACCAGCATCGGCTCAGAGATGGTAAGTCATGCATCACAGGTTTAATATTGTTGCTATGACCAAGCTACACAAATTCGGCATGAAAGAGAAAGTGGGCGGACTGCATTTTCTTGGATTGTCAGAAAGCCTTTGACACAGCACGTCACTAAAGGCTGGTACAAAAGTTGGAGTAACATGTAGGAGGTAAAAGGTAAGGTGATCTAGTGGATTAGGAAGTATCTAAGCAACAGGAAACAGCGAGTAACTGTGAGGGGGGAGACATCAGAGTGGGAGATGTCCCACGGGGTTCTATACCTGGCGCCATCGTGTTTCTAATATATGTAAACGATCTTCCTGAGGGTATAGACTCATTCCTCTCAATGTTTGCTGATGATGCAAAAATTACGAGAAGAATAAAGACGGATGAACAAAGACAGAGACATGGACAAACTGGTGGAATGGTCTAGAAAATGGCTACTTAAGTTCAACTCAGGTAAGTGAACAGCAATGGAATTAGGCTAAGTGAGCAGAAGGCTGAACACAAGGTACCATCTGGGAGGTGAAATACTGCAAAGGTCAAACAGAGAGAAAGATCTGGGGGTTGATATCCCACCAAACCTGTCCCCAGAGGCCTACATCAAAAGGATATCATCAGCAGCAAATGCTAGAGTTGCCAACATATGAGCTGCCTTTAGAAACATGTGTATGGAATCGTTCAGGACCCTGTATACCACTTATATTAGACCAATCCTGGAATATGCAGCTCCAGCCTGGAGTCCATACCTAGTTAAACTCAAGACAAAGTTAGAGAAGATTCAGCGGTATGCCACCAGGCTCGTCCCGGAACTGAGAGGTATGAGCTACGAAGAAAGGCTAAGGGAGCTGAACCTCACATCCCTGCAAAACAGAAGAGTAAGGGGGAGACATGATAACCAGCTACAAAATTATCAGAGGAATTGACAGGGTGGACAAAAAAAACTCTATAACATGGGTGGAACATGAACAAGGGGACACAGGTGGAAATTTAGTACCCAGATGAGCCACAGATAAATGAGAAAGAGCTTTTTCAATGTCCAAGTAGTTAACAAATGTAATTCATTCAGCAGTGATGTGGTGCAGGCTGACTTCATACACAGTTTCAAATGCAGATTTGATAGAGCCCAATAGGTTCAGGAACCTATACACCAGTTGATTGACAGTTGAAAGGCGGTACCAAAGAGCCAGAGCTGTACCCCCGCAAGCACACCTAGTTGAGTACACTGCAAGAGCCAAAGCAGTACTTTTTAATATTATGTGAGTGAGAGCCACACCACCCTGGCCCAGTATTGCTGCACTACTGCATCACGTGTGTGTGTGTGTATATATATATATATATATATATATATATATATATATATATATATATATATATATATATATATATATATATATATATATATATATGTCGTACCTAATAGCCAGAACGTACTTATCAGCCTACTATTCAAGGCCCGATTTGCCTAATAAGCCAAGTTTTCATGAATTAATGTTTTTTCGACTACCTAACCTACCTAACCTAACCTAACCTAACTTTTTCTGCTACCTAACCGAACCTAACCTATGAAGATAGGTTAGGTTAGGTTAGGTAGGGTTGGTTAGGTTCGGTCATATATCTACGTTAATTTTAACTCCATTAAAAAAAAATTGACCTCATACATAATGAAATGAGTAGCTTTATCATTTCGTAAGAAAAAAACTAGAGAAAACATATTAATTCATGAAAACTTGGCTTATTAGGCAAATCGGGCCTTGCATTGTAGGCTGATAAGTGCGTTCTGGCTACTAGGTACGACATATATATATATATATATATATATATATATATATATATATATATATATATATATATATATATATATATATATATATATATATATATATATATATATATACACGAAGCAGTCAATGACATCATCAAGAGAAGTTTGACTACAGCTGGGTGTCCAGCACAAAGGGAACATCAGTTGTGCAGACCTGACAACAGCCAAAAACGCCCAGATGGAGTCACCCTGCAGGCATGAAGGGAAGGTAAACAGGTCGTATGGGATTACACCTGTGGATCCACATTAGCTGATACCTATTTACGTTACAGTTCAGCGGAGGGAGGCGGGGCGGCCACCTTCAGAGAGACCCAGAAATTCCACAAATACAGAGACCTAGAACGTTGTTACAGGTTCGTGCCGATAGGCTCTGAGACTCTGGGCGCCTGGGGTAAATGTGCACTTAAGTTCGTGAAGGAGCTGGGTGAGGAACTCATTGGGAAAACTAGAGACCCACGAGCAGCCAGTTTCCTGTTCCAGCGCCTCAGTGTCGCAGTTCAGAGGGGAAATGCGTGTTGTATCCTGGGTACGCACCCAGCCTTCGAGGAGCTGGACGAGGTCTTCGAACGCTGATTGTTTAATTGTTATATATTTGTGTGTGTGTGTGTGTGTGTGTTCTCTGTAAACTGTAGCATTGCAATGAAATAAAACAAAACATACTAAAAATAATAGGGGTGGTAGGAGAAGAGAATAAGGTATTCTGTGAGAAACCACAAGATCTTTTCTGAATGCTCTTTGTTTTCTTCTTCGAGGATGTGGGTCCCTGCAATTACACCAGAGGTGGTACCCCTAATATATATATATATATATATATATATATATATATATATATATATATATATATATATATATATATATATATATATATATATATATATATACCTCATTTCATATTTCTCTGTGGATTTTCCGCATAAAATGATCAGTGTTTTGTGATCGTCAATTGCATATATATATATATATATATATATATATATATATATATATATATATATATATATATATATATATATATATATATATATATATATATATATTTATATGTCCATATGACGTTATCACTATAGTCATTTCGGGTCCTTCTGTGGACATGTTTATAAAAACAGTGAGGTACACAGTACACAGCACAGTGAGGTACACAGTACACAGAACAGTGAGGTACACAGTACACAGAACAGTGAGGTACACAGTACACAGCACAGTGAGGTACACAGTACACAGCACAGTGAGGTACACAGTACACAGCACAGTGAGGTACACAGTACACAGCACAGTGAGGTACACAGTACACAGCACAGTGAGGTACACAGTACACAGAACAGTGAGGTGCACAGTACACAGAACAGCGAGGTACACAGTACACAGAACAGTGAGGTACACAGTACACAGAACAGTGAGGTACACAGTACACAGCACAGTGAGGTACACAGTACACAGCACAGTGAGGTACACAGTACACAGAACAGTGAGGTACACAGTACACAGCACAGTGAGGTACACAGTACACAGCACAGTGAGGTACACAGTACACAGAACAGTGAGGTACACAGTACACAGCACAGTGAGGTACACAGTACACAGAACAGTGAGGTACACAGTACACAGAACAGTGAGGTACACAGTACACAGAACAGTGAGGTACACAGTACACAGCACAGTGAGGTACACAGTACACAGAACAGTGAGGTGCACAGTACACAGAACAGTGAGGTACACAGTACACAGAACAGTGAGGTACACAGTACACAGCACAGTGAGGTACACAGTACACAGAACAGTGAGGTGCACAGTACACAGAACAGTGAGGTACACAGTACACAGCACAGTGAGGTACACAGTACACAGAACAGTGAGGTGCACAGTACACAGAACAGTGAGGTACACAGTACACAGAACAGTGAGGTACACAGTACACAGCACAGTGAGGTACACAGTACACAGCACAGTGAGGTACACAGTACACAGAACAGTGAGGTGCACAGTACACAGAACAGTGAGGTACACAGTACACAGAACAGTGAGGTACACAGTACACAGCACAGTGAGGTACACAGTACACAGCACAGTGAGGTACACAGTACACAGAACAGTGAGGTGCACAGTACACAGAACAGTGAGGTACACAGTACACAGAACAGTGAGGTACACAGTACACAGCACAGTGAGGTACACAGTACACAGCACAGTGAGGTACACAGTACACAGAACAGTGAGGTGCACAGTACACAGAACAGTGAGGTACACAGTACACAGAACAGTGAGGTACACAGTACACAGCACAGTGAGGTACACAGTACACAGCACAGTGAGGTACACAGTACACAGAACAGTGAGGTGCACAGTACACAGAACAGTGAGGTACACAGTACACAGAACAGTGAGGTACACAGTACACAGCACAGTGAGGTACACAGTACACAGCACAGTGAGGTACACAGTACACAGAACAGTGAGGTGCACAGTACACAGAACAGTGAGGTACACAGTACACAGAACAGTGAGGTACACAGTACACAGCACAGTGAGGTACACAGTACACTGAACAGTGACGTACATAGCACTGTGAGGTACATAATACACAAAACAGTACCATGGTTACTTACCAAACATTGACATGCACGCCAACAAACTCTGGCGTCACACGCATGACCAACTCTGGCGTCACACGCATGACCAACTCTGGCGTCACACGCATGACCAACTCTGGCGTCACACGCATGACCAACTATGGCGTCACACGCATGACAAAACAATGACATGCCTGGCAATAATGCTGAAAGTTTCCTTCACACATAATAATAATGTACTATAAATACATTTTACTTGTAATAACTAAGGCAATTTAATTTATTTATGATCTGTTTTGTAGATTTTTTTATTTGGTTTCCTCTAAATTGTCGTCAGACATTAATAGTAGTTCAGTGTAACTAATGCTGTACTAATTTTGATATTTGTTTGTTTGTAGCAAATATATCGGTTGACCGCCATTTGCAGGAGGTAAGAAAGTTGCAGACGTATTGCATGCAACGCTTTACACTTCTGCATTTATGCAACTGCAGCAAGATGGTTTTGACAAGTTGTTTTGCTTGAACTCTTCCATCATGAATTGTGGTGATATATTCCTGCGGGTCTCCCAGTAATACAATGTATCGGAACATACTTAACATGTGTGAAGTATGATGCAACATGTATTGCAAACTATGTTAAATATGTTATCTCGAATTCGTTGTTTAATTAATTTTTACTGTAATTTCAAATTTGAGAAACAAATGTCTGTGAGGTTACAGAGGCGCCGACTGATCACACGGGCGAGTGGGCACTCAACAACGCGTTATCCACTTGAGAAATTGACCAAGATGCGTGGGAGAATATCAAGAGTAGCACTTGTGAAGGCTGAGAGTGACATGTGTAATTTTGGTTGGAGGAAAGGAGCAAGAACACCCGTAGCGACTACTGACGTTGACGGGCGAGGCCCAAGTCTTTTGACGGTCGTCAAGCTCAAGAGAACCGCCTTGTTCAACAGCGAGTTTTGCTCCATAACAAGACCATGTTTGTATACCCACTAGAAGAACACTGCTGAACCACGATAACTACGCTGCTGAACAATGAGAACCGCTTTGCTTAACCACAAACACCGTCTTGTTCATTAACGAGAACATTGCAGCATAAATGGTGATCAATGACAACCTTCCACCTCCACTACACCTACCTGCTACACGCTCCCTCTACGTCATACCTCACTCCTCACCTCCTATGTCTCGGCCATTACCCCTAATGAGGCCCCCAGCCCTCTCCCTCTGCCCCCCCAGGCTACTAAATCATCCCACGACAATGAGAGGAAGCCATGGTTAATATTATGACGTGACAGTGGCAATGAATTGTTCAGATTATGCACGAAACCATAATTATATTCTTTTCATTGCTGGTTGGACAAGCGTCAACACACACACACACACACTACTCCTACTACTCCTGAGAAAGGAATGGAGTTTCAAGGAGATGGTTATACCAGGCTGTGAAGGGTTTAGACTACATAACAGGCACCAGGACGATGGAAAGACCTAGTGTAGTAGTAGCAGTGATATATAACCCTCCACTAAATGACAGAAGACCCAGGCAAGAGAATGACAGAAACAACATGGCTGTTAATAAAATAATTGAGAAGGCAGTCTCTGCTGCCTGTAGAAATCGATCCCATCTGCTCATCATGGGTGACTTCAATCACGGAAGGATAGACTGAGAGAACAAGGAACCGCATGGAAAAGAGAGGATACATGGAGAGGCAAAGTAGTGGAGGTGGCGACAAGAAACTTTCTAAGCCAACATGTCATGGAACCCACTAGGATGAGGGGAAACGATGAACCAGCGAGACTCAACCTAGTCATCACTCTGAATGACTCTGACATAAGGGAAATTGACTAAGAGGCCCCCAGTAGGAATGAGCGATCACAGTGTACTGACGTTTGAGTATCTGGTCAAAGAAGGGCTAAAGTACTTGAGTTCGGGAACTGAAAGCAAAAGGATAGCATTCCGTAAGGGAAATTACGATGAGAAAAGAAAATTCCTAACGGATATAACATGGGAATCAGAGGAAAGGGAAAAGACGGCCCAAGACATGATGGAATACATCACGCAGAAGTGCAAGGAAGCAGCAGAGAAGTTTATCCCGGCTCAAAAGGTAAAAAATGAAATGCATATGAGAAACCAATGGTTTAATCTGAGATGTAAGCTAGCTGAGCCACAAAGTAAAATAGCATGGAGTAACTATAGAAACAACAGGACACATCAGAGCAGAGAAGGTTACCAGAGAGCCAGGAATGAATACGTCAGGGTGACAAGAGAGGCAGAAGGACAATATGAAAACGACATAGCAAGCAAGGCTAAGTCCCAACCTAAATTGCTGCACAGCCACAACAGGAGAAAGACAACAGTGAAGGAACATGTAATGAAACTGAGGGTAGAGGCAGACAGATTCACTACAAACGACAAAGAAGTTTGCGAGGAACTCAATATGAAATTCCAGGGAATCTTCACATTAGAGTAAGGCACCACTAGAAGAATTTGAGATTAAAAACGGAGATGTAAGGAAGCTTTTGCTAGAGTTGGATGTGACAAAAGCTATAGGCCCGGATGGACTATCACCATGGATCCTAAAGGAAGGAGCAGAAGCACTGTGCCTGCCACTCTCCATGGTGTATAACAAATCACTTGTGGGAACCGACCTGTGAGATTTATATTTATTTAATTTATATTAATTTATATTTACATTAATTTATATACTTCGATAGCAATTTGTATAATGATAAGTGGACTGTATTTCTGCAATAATCTCATAATCTCACAAATCGATCCTCTACACATTAGGGGGGGGGGGTTATATTAATTTAATTTATACATATGCAGCCAATCATACTAGAGTATTAGACAACATACATTGATGAGGTTCCTTATCTTATTTGTACAGCAGGCCTTAGTCCACCAGGTATAACCAGGATGTAGACACCACATTTTCCCTCTTTGAGGTAGCTTCCATCACCCTGGTAACTGATGCACAAAGTATGCTTCCTCGTCTTGACCTGTCAAAAGGGCGCTAGCTGTAAAGCCAGAATCCTATATATGACAGGTATATCAGAGAAAACACTGTACATGGAACAATGAAGATCTGGCTTAATTACCTTTAGTATGAGGCGATCTCATGCTCTAACTGGCCCACCCTACCCAATGACATTAATGGCCATAAATGAAAGATAAACGGGTTTCGGAAAGAACACTTAACTTGAATTTGTTGACAGCGTGTTGAAGATGGTACACCTTTGGTTTCCATAACACTACGTCCAAGTAAAATTAACAGGAGCCGTATTTGCTCCCGTGAGCCTCTCTGGTCTAAATATAAACAATAACAATGTCTAACACTCCATACTACTGATGCTACTGGCCGACATTGTCCAGATATAATAGGAGCCGAATTTGCTCCACGAGTCTCGGAGGTGACAACAACAATGGCTGCCCCTCCTTCACCCTGACGCCTGGCTTACATTGTCCAGATGACAGAAAGTGATAGAAGGGTCACATTTACTCTACTTTAATATTGATAATTAAGTTAATTTATATGAGATGTTTTTATGATGGTAAAGTCCAAAGACTAATGTATTTAAGAATAATTCCCAGCAGAATAGCTGGTGAATTTATAATAGTATGTGGTGATGATATCCCGTTTTCTATAGACGGTAATTCCACTACAGGTTACATTTTCTATGGGTAACTTGTTTATACAATACAGCAGCAATTATTATCTGTCTGTATGATATTAAATGGTGTCGGATTTTCCGACATAGTTCCCCAGGGGCTGCTCATGGGTCGAAGTCCTAATTAGAACAGATGAACACCGATACTCCTCCTTCGAATTATTTGATTAATTTGATGTTAGTAGTTAGTAATCACACATTTGTGCGTCTGTTCGTTCAGGACGGATGTCCCGTACTAGAGTTGCAGGGGTTAGAAGTCTAATGCGATTTCATTTCCCTGTCAACTCTTGAAAGGCTAATATTCAAGCCTAATTACATATTATTTAACCCAGAAGACTGAATGTGATCAAGTACTACAGTCAAGTATGATTCAGGGACTGCAGTGAGATCAGTGACATTAGATATAACTTGAAGTTTGTTCAGGTAACTGGTCACTGATATATAAACACTGAGGCCCATGGAATACATCTTGATTAAATAATAAATGTATCAAATCAGTCATCAGATTTATTGGGGTTTAATTTAGTTAATTGATTCAGAAGATTGAATAGCTCATCATTAAAGTAAAGTATGGTTCTGAGACTGCAGTGGGTTCAGTGACATTGGTCGCAGTGACTTGTAGCTGGTTTAGGCTACTGTTCACTGATTTGCCACTGAGGCCTCATGAACTCATCTTCAGCTTCAAATGATGATACTAACATCAACCTCTGTTGGTATAGTCAGCTGTAATCTCCATAGTATAATGCTACTGGATAAATATAATCAGCCGACAAATTTAGATTTCTACTGGTATTGTTTATCTGCAGGCATAGGTCTCCTCAGGCTTCATACTGGGCCTGAGAGTAATTTACCTCCTGCAGAGTTTAACATGGTTATACCCTGATATTTAGTAGGGCTACCGATGAATCGATGACAATAGTCTGTCCCTACAAGGAGACCGAAGTCGGTGAGGTGATCAGACTTAATATTATCTGCCAATTTTATTCCTCTATTTCTCAGGAATTTGGCTGTTGCTCTCAGACCTTGAACTTGTAGGTCTACTGGTATTTTGTCCACCACAATGGCTTGTACTCGACAGACATACCTGCCTAAACGTACTGATGGTTGTACCACCTGGTAGACTTGAGGTCCTGCATCTGTTACAAACCCTGAGATATTGAATGACATCTGGGCTACAGGCCTTAATTGTAGTTCATCTGCCAACTTTTTAGTGACATATGTTCTCTGGGATCTTTGGTCAAACAACCCACGGGTATGGACCTTGGCCCTCATATTCTGGATGGTAATTTGGGCAGTAGGCAAAGTCGTATTACCTTTAGACTTGGCCGATTGGACACTCTTTGTTTGTTGCACCTTGCAGTACTGTACTGTAGTGGGAATGCTATCTTCCACCTTGGGTCTTGAATACGTTAATTTCGTATATTTGCACAGTGCTGCATGGTGCCTACCTCTTCTACACCTGTTGCAGGTGTTGAATTGGGTATCACAATAGTCAATGTTGTGTGACTTGAGACACCTTGAACATCTCCCTAATTCCTGGAGTCGCTCAATACGAGTGTCTCTGGTTGGATAATTAGCACAACAGTATGTTGAATGTTTCTTTTTGCAGAACATACATGTCCCCCAGCCTACTGCACGTTTGGAAGTTACCGGTTTGGGTGAACTAGTAACAGTAGGCTTGGAGGATTCTGCTGCATTGCCAGATTTTCTGCAACTTGATGTTTGAGTAATTGACTGATGTTTATTTGGGGTAGTTGTTTTACCCTTTAATTGATTATTATTTTCTATTTCTGAAGGCTTGCAAGAGGCTTTAACTTCCTCATTTGCACGTCGTTTGTTTATGATGGAATGTAAACCTTCAGTGCTGTCCTGTACTGTCAGGATGGTGTTATTTTGATGTGAATATAATTCATCTAGTATATCGCTGGACAATTTTCGTTGAAGGACTACTTTGGTCATCCATTCACTAGTAGTTATATCAACCTTAAGACTGAATGTTCTTAGTAGTGACTCAAACTCCATGCTGAAGGCTTGTAATGAGTCAGCAGTCTGATCAGGTTGAGGTAAATCCAGCAATTGTAGTACTAGATGTATGACAGTTTTCTCATTGCCAGCATTTTCCCTAGGAAGCTGGACTGGGAAATTAGTGCTGTCGCTATTTTCATTTACATTTTCTACTACTGGTTCAGCTTCACCTCTAGCTTGGAGGCATGTTAACTTAGTAGCCTCAGGTATTGGGTTTTCAGAATCCACAGAGACTGTGGATAAATTGTCTGAGAACTGCTTAATTTCTGGTGGTATAATATTAGATGAAGCTGTAGTGGGTGAAGCTTTACTGGGTGAAGCTTTATCCTTGTTGATTAAAGGATCTAATCTGGCTTGACATTTATTCTCAAAAAGATCCAGATCATCCATAACATTATCTACTTTATTTGGTGTACTTGCTAATTGTTCTGATTCAATTATCCTGTGTAAATGTTCCAACCTGCCTTGAGTTTCTTCTTCATATTGTGCTAGGTCAGACAGGAATGGTTCCACATCTTCAACTACTATGTCGTCGTCGTCGTGGACTTGATTTTGGTAAGATTTCCTATTTTCTTTCAATATATGCAATTGGGTTTGAATCTGTAACAGTGGTATTTTCAACCGACGATAATTAATTACAGGCTCATATAACAACTGTTCATATTGGTCGAGATCTCTTGTTAGTTGGCGTTTACTTGCTATTAAAGCACGCTTTGCTTTCTGTGGATTAGTCATGGTGACTTGTTAATTGGGCACCACTGGCTCATAAATTGTGAGCAAGTACTGATGGTAGCCTAGGGTTAAATTCTGCACTCACTAGGCAATAATCCTACCTCTTCTAGAGGTTAGCACTTAAAATTAATACACATTATATATATACAATCATACACACTAAAGATTTGAGTGATAAACCAGTGTCACTGGAAGTACTTTTAGGTTAGCTCTTCTATATCACCCAAGGATGGAATAGACACTAATTAATCACTCAAAGGTGTAATGATCATAAGTAAATTATTATATATACAACTCAACTCGAGTTGATAAAAATTACACCCAAAATAGGGTCTGGACCATTCATTAATGGTGTTAGGTTGATCAATATAATACAACTGACTATGGTAATAATGGGACTAGGATGAACGATAATAGTTCAACTAGTCAATGTTAATATCCTACCCTGTTGTGGGTTGGCAATTAGTAAATATTATATTGTGATCACTAGTGCAATATATATTAAATAATTCTCTATTTTGGAGAAATAATATACACAATTATTGATAATAGCCTCTTAATTAGCCTCAATGAAACTTCTAATATTATCAAGAAGTATTAAATATTATTAGTGACCTCGTGAAATAAAGTCCACAAAATTCGTAGATAATCTCTCGCGAAATTTAACACCACGAAATCCGTGAACAATCTCGCGACACAGCCACTAATTTGGCTGGCTTCAATATTAGCGCTGTCATTTCACAGAATAACACGCCACCAAATCTGTGGGTGTACATGAAACCGCTGACTAAGGCTTAACTGGTCTGAGGGAGGCTCCTGAGCTCCCTCGAGGCTACGCTGCCGTCATTGACTGCTGGCTTTGTTTAAATCACACTGCACTAGAATATTTAATGAATCCACTGGTTAACTGGTTCATCCGGTACTAAGATGACCAAATGTGGGTTCAAAGGATCAAATAATCCGTCATCCGGTTCGAAGATGACCAAATAATGTGGGAACCGACCTGTGAGATTTATATTTATTTAATTTATATGAATTTATATTTACGTTAATTTATATACTTCGATAGCAATTTGTATAATGATAAGTGGACTGTATTTCTGCAATAATCTCATAATCTCACAAATCGATCCTCTACACATTAGGGGGGGGGGGTTATATTAATTTAGTTTATATATATGCAGCCAATCATACTATAGAATTAGACTACATACATTGATGAGGTTCCTTATCTTATTTGTACAGCAGGCCTTAGTCCATCAGGTATAACCAGGATGTAGACACCACATTTTCCCTCTTTGAGGTAGCTTCCATCACCCTGGTAACTGATGCACAAAGCATGCTTCCTCGTCTTGACCTGTCAAAAGGGCGCTAGCTCTAAAGCCAGAATCCTATATATGACAGGTATATCAGAGAAAACACTGTACATGGAACAATAAAGACCTGGCTTAATTACCTTTAGTATGAGGTGATCTCGTGCTCTAACCGGCCCACCCTACCCAATGACATTAATGGCCATAAATGAAAGATAAACGGGTTTCGGAAAGAACACTTAACTTGAATTTGTTGACAGCGTGTTGACGATGGTACACCTTTGATTTCCATAACACTACGTCCAATTAAATTAACAGGAGCCATATTTGCTCCCGTGAGCCTCTCTGGTCAAAGTATAAACAATAACAATGTCTAACACTCCATACTAATGACGCTACTGGCCGACATTGTCCAGATATAATAGGAGCCGAATTTGCTCCACGAGTCTCGGAGGTGACAACAACAATGGCTGCCCCTCCCTCACCCTGACGCCTGGCTTACATTTTCCAGATGACAGAAAGTGATAGAAGGGTCACATTTACTCCACTTTAATATTGATAATTAAGTTAATTTATATGAGATGTTTTTATGATGGTAAAGTCCAAAGACTAATGTATTTAAGAATAATTCCCAGCAGAATAGCTGGTGAATTTATAATAGTATGTGGTGATGATATCCCGTTTTCTATAGACGGTAATTCCACTACAGGTTACATTTTCTATGGGTAACTTGTTTATACAATACAGCAGCAATTATTATCTGTCTGTATGATATTAAATGGTGTCGGATTTTCCGACATCACTTGTAACAGGTGAACCGTCAGAATTTTGGAAGGCGGCAAACGTAGTCTCGATATACAAGAAGGGAGATAGACAGGAGGCACTGAACTACAGGCCAGTGTTCCTAACTTTCATACCATGCAAGCTGATGGAGAAAATTGTGCGAAAAAAGCTAGTCGAACATCTGGAGCAAAGGAACTTTGTATCACAACACCAACACGGTTTCAGGGATAACAAGTCATGCCTCACAAGATTAAATGAATTCTACGATCAGGCAACAAGAATCAGACAAGAGAAAGAGGGGTGAGCAGACTGCATAATTTTGGATTGCCAGGAAGTCTTTGACACAGTGCCACACCAGAGACTAGTGCAAAAGCTGGAGATGCAGGCGGAAGTGAAAGGAAAAGTACTCCATTGGATAAGGGAGTACCTAAGTAACAGAAGGCAGCGATTCACTGTGCGGGGCAAGGTCTCAGATTGGCGAGACGTCACCAGTGAGGTCCCGCAGATTTCAGTCCTTTGACCCATACTGTTTCTTATATATGTAAATGATCTTCCAGATGGTATAGAATCATTCCTCTCATTTCTGCTGATGATGCGAAAATTATGAGGAGGATTAACATGGAGGAAGACAGTATGAGACGACAAGATGACCTAGACAGACTACATGAATGGCCAGACACAGAATACAGAATGGGAGATAAAGTCCTTCTTGAAACGGACAGAGAGAAGGATCTAGGAGTTGATATCACACCAAACCTGCCTCCTGAAGCCCACAGCAAATGAATAACATCTGAGGCATTTGCGAGGCTGGCAAACATCAGAACTGCTTCAGGAACTTGTGTAAGTTCCATACATACATATGTGGTATAAAAGGTTCCTACAGAACCTTGTATACCACATACGCATTACCAATCCTGGAGTATGTGGCCCCAGCATGGAGCCCGTACCTTGTCATGCACAAGGCGAAGCTTGAAAAAGTTCAGAGATATGCCACTAGGCTAGTCCCAGAACTAAGAGGTATGAGTTACGAAGAAAGGCAGCGAAAAAAACTCCTCACGACACTAGAAGACAGAAGAGTATGGAGAGACATGATCACTACCTACAAAATTCTCAGAGGAACTGACAAGGTAGATAAAGATAAACTGTTTGACAAGAGTGGTACGCGAACAAGGGGACACAGGTGGAAACTGAGTCCCCAAATGAGCCACAGGGACGTTAGAAAGAACTGTTTCAGTGTCAGAGTGGTTAACAGATGGTTAACAGTGGTTAACATTAGGCAGTGATGTGGTAAAGGCTGACTCCATACACAGTTTCAAATGTAGATATGATAGAGCCCAGTAGGCTCAGGAATCTGTACATCAGTCGATTGACAGCTGAAAGGCGGGACCAAAGAGCCAGAGCTCAACCCTGCAAGCACAATTAGGTGTGTACACACACATACACACACACACACACACACACACACACACACACACACACACACACACACACACACACACACACACACACACACACACACACACACACACACACACACACACACACACTGTTTCAGTGTCAGAGTCAATAGAACAGTGCAAGAAAGATATGCAACTCACTTATGCACAAGTGGCCAAGGAGAAGCAAAAAATAGAAGAAGCAGTAAAGGAAGTCAAAAACTGCAGCAACCAAGATAAAACAAACATTAGGCTGGAAGTGAGAAAGGAATTGGCATCTAACCCGAGGTTGGTGCAAAACACAGTTGATCGGAGTAAGTCCCTGATCATTTTTGGCTGCAAGGAAAAGGAGATAACATCTAGGTCAGAAAGAGCTGTAGAAGAAGAAAAAGTAATAGATAAAATTGTTGGCCTCGTGGAAGGTCTTACAACCATAGAGAATGTGTGCGATTACAGGAGAATAGGCAGATATGTAAAAGGGAAAGATCGACCTTTGAGGATCACCCTAAACGGTACCAAACAAATGGAAGAAGTATTAAGGAATGCTAGAAAATTACAAAGTGATGAGGATGGGAAAGTGTGGTCGTTAAGACGAGATCTTTCAAAAGAAGATAGAGAGAAGCTGAAACTGAACCTCGCCGAGGCAAAACGTTTAAATGAGAGCAGGAATGAAGAAGAAATCGATTCTTTTTTCTACAAAGTGATAGGGGTAGGCAGGCCAGTAAAGTGGTACATAAAGGCAAAATAACAAAATCATTAGAGAAAGGGGGAGTGAAAAATAAGAAGAGGGGGAACAAGTTCCTCAAGATTGCATACACCAACATAGATGGAGTAAGATCAAAGATACTGGAGTTAAGTGATATAATACAGCTGCAGACACCAGACATTGTTGCACTCACGGAGACAAAACTTGAAGATGCTATTTTAAATGAGGTCATATTCCCAAGGGGCTACTCAATTTGGAGACGGGACAGAAAAATCAGGATAGGCGGTGGCGTTGCTGTGCTGGTGAAAGAACACCTAAAGGTGAACGAAATAGTGACTGCCAATCCACAAGAAGTTGACATAATAGCACTAGAGATCTGCCATGAGGATGATAAACTAATGATCATAAATGCATATAGTCCACCGTTAAGCAGCACATGGTCAAAGGAGGAGCTAGATAGTAAACGAGAAGGTCTTATAACAATAATGAGAGAGATCATAGCGAGAGCGGATAACGATAGTTCACGACTGTTGATAGTCGGCGACTTCAACTTGAAATCCATAGACTGGGAAGCATGTGAAGCTAAAACAGAAGATTTCTGGACCTGTGAATTTGTAGACCTCATCCTGGAAACATTCTTGTATCAACATGTTAAACAAGCTACGAGGATGAGGGAAGGGGACGTCCCCTCCATGCTAGATTTGATATTTACCAGGAAGGAGGAAGAAATATTTGACATTCAGTACCTTCCTCCCTTGGGTAAAAGTGACCATGTCTTTTTGGGAATAAAGTATGCAATGCGTTATAATCTGGAAGAAAATATGACGGTCGATGCAAATGAAAATCCTGACTTTAGGAGAGGACATTATGGCAACCTTAGAAATTTTTTTAGTGAGTATAATTGGACAGACTTGTTGCTAGGCAAGGAAGTGAATGAGATGTATGTCAGGTTTTGCGAAATATATGATAAAGGCACAACAAAATTTATACCAAAACAGAGAAGCAGAACTAGGAAACAGGATTGGTTCAACAGAAATTGCGAGAGGGCCAGAGACCAAAAGACACAAAAATGGAATCAATACAGGAAGAGGCCGAACCCCCAAACATACCAGTGATACAAAGATGCGAGAAACAACTACACGGCAGTGAGGAGAGAGGCAGAAAGAAATTTTGAAAAAGGGATTGCAGACAAATGCAAAGCAGAACCAGGTCTGTTCTATAAATTCATAAACAACAAATTGCAGGTAAAGGATAATATTCAGAGGTTGAAAATGGGAAATAGATTCACGGAAAATGAAAAGGAAATGTGTGAAACATTAAACGAAAAGTTCCAAAGTGTGTTTGTACAAAATGAAATCTTCAGGGAACCAGATACAATAAGAATTCCAGAGAACAACATAGAGCACATAGAGGTGTCTAGAGACGAAGTGGAAAAAATGCTCATGGAGCTAAATAAGAACAAAGCAGTTGGTCCAGATGGAGTTTCACCATGGGTTCTGAGAGAATGTGCACCTGAGCTCAGCATTCCTCTTCAACTGATTTTTCAGGCATCCCTGTATACAAGAGTTGTAGCTGATGTGTGGAAAAAGGCTAACATAGTTCCAATCTACAAAAGTGGAAGCAGGGAAGACCCTCTTAATTATAGACCGGTATCATTGACAAGTGTAATAGTCAAAATATTAGAAAAAATAATTAAAACTAAATGGGTAGAACACCTGGAGAGAAATTATATAATATCAGACAGACAGTATGGTTTTCGATCTGGAAGATCCTGTATATCGAATTTACTCAGTTTCTATGATCGAGCAACAGAGATATTACAGGAAAGAGATGGTTGGGTTGACTGCATCTATCTGGACCTAAAAAAGGCTTTCGACAGAGTTCCACATAAGAGGTTGTTCTGGAAACTGGAAAATATTGGAGGAGTGACAGGTACGCTTCTAACATGGATGAAAAATTTTCTGACTGATAGAAAAATGAGGGCTGTGATCAGAGGCAATGTATCGAACTGGAGAAATGTCACAAGTGGAGTACCACAGGGTTCAGTTCTTGCACCAGTGATGTTTATTGTCTACATAAATGATCTACCAGTTGGTATACAGAATTATATGAACATGTTTGCTGATGATGCTAAGATAATAGGAAGGATAAGAAACTTAGATGATTGTCATGACCTTCAAGAAGACCTGGACAAAATAAGTACATGGAGCGCCACTTGGCAAATGGAATTTAATGTTAATAAATGTCATGTTATGGAATGTGGAATAGGAGAACATAGACCCCACACAACCTATATATTATGTGAGAAATCTTTAAAGAATTCTGATAAAGAAAGAGATCTAGGGGTGGTTCTAGATAGAAAACTATCACCTGAGGACCACATAAAGAATATTGTGCGAGGAGCCTATGCCACGCTTTCTAACTTCAGAATTGCTTTTAAATACATGGATGGCGATATACTAAAGAAATTGTTCACGACTTTTGTTAGGCCAAAGCTAGAATATGCAGCAGTTGTGTGGTGCCCATATCTTAAGAAGCACATCAACAAACAGGAAAAGGTGCAAAGACATGCTACTAAGTGGCTCCCAGAACTGAAGGGCCAGAGCTACGAGGAGAGGTTAGAGGCATTAAATATGCCAAAACTAGAAGACAGAAGAAAAAGAGGTGATATGATCACTACATACAAAATAGTAACAGGAATTGATAAAATCGATAGGGAAGATTTCTTGAGACCTGGAACGTTAAGAACAAGATGTCATAGATATAAACTAGCTAAACACAGATGCCGAAGAAATATAAGAAAATTCACTTTCGCAAACAGAGTGGTAGACGGTTGGAACAAGTTAGGGGAGAAGGTGGTGGAGGCCAAGACCGTCAGTAGTTTCAAAGCGTTATATGACAAAGATTGCTGGGAAGACGGAACACCACGAGTGTAGCTCTCATCCTGTAACTACACTTAGGTAATTACACACACACACAAACTTTGTTGTACCGGCTAGGCTGATACAACAAAGACCGAGACCGTGTGTTAAAGATAGTGTTTGCAAACGAGAACACAAAGGAGATGATTCTAACAAGGAAGAGCCACCTGCAATATTTGGGAGAATTTAAAAAAGCATTCCTCCAGAGGGACATGACGAGGGAGGAGAGAGCCATGGCGGCAGAAGCAAGGAAGAAGAGCAGGGCGAGAGGGGAAAACCAGGAAATCACAGCTCTCAGCACAACATCCCCAGAGGTGAGGGGGGGAGCTCACAACCAGCCATCCAGTAACACCAGAGGGGAGGGCAACCCCACCACCCTCCTCTGCATAGAAAATCCCCCTACCCCATACCCTCCCTGCCAACACTCAAATGCTCAGCCAAATCTCCCTTTCCCCACACCCCCATTTCCACCCTTCTACCACTCCCCTCCTCCCGCCATGCGCCCCCTACCCCCTTTTCCTTCCAGTTCTCCCTCTCCTTCCAGTTCACTTGGCCCCCTCACCCCTCACCCCAATATCCTCTGAGACCCTATTATCCACCTCATAAATCCTTACACACATGGAACAGCTTCCCCCACAAGCAGAACACTCACCTAGAAGGCGATTTGAGAAAGGACAGAAGAAAGTGAGCCTCAAGGCTATGTACACTAACATAAAAGGAATTACAAATAAAGCAAAGGAACTTGGAGAATGGGTACTGGAAGAAAACCCAGACATAATGGCACTCACAGAAACAAAGCTAATGAAAACCATAACAAATGCAGTGTCCCCACAGGACTATTATGTTATGAGGATAGAGAGAGAATGAAGAGGCGGTGTTGGTGTGGCTCTGCTGGTAGGAAATTGCTGGGATTTTGAGGAGATGGTTATTCAGGGCTGCGAAGGTCTCAGTGACTACATAACATGTACCATAACAACTGGAGGACAAAACATTATAGTCGTAGTCATATATAATTAACCAAAAAATGACAGAAGACCCAGACAGGAATATGATGGACAACATGGACACCATTAACATAATAGAGAGAGCAGCTTCTGTTTCTAGCTTGAATAGATCTGGACTACTATTAATGGCAGACTTCAACCACGGGAGATAGATTGGGAGAACAGAGACCCGCATGGAAGACTAAAAACCATAAAATGCCAAGTTGCTGGACGCGGCAACAAAACACTTTCTAAGCCAACACGTCATCGAACAAACAAGAATGAGAGGAGAAGATGAACCAGCAATTCTCGATCTGATATTTACCATAAATGAGTGGGAAATAAGGGAAGATAAGATAGAAGCACCCTTGGGAATGAATGATCACAGTGTATTGAACTTTGAGTACCTGGTAGAGTTAGGAATTATCTCCGCAAAAAAGGACTAGGAAACAAAAGGCTGGCATACCGAAAGGGGAATTAAGAGGAGATGAGAATTTTCCTAAAGGAAATACCTTGGGACACAGACCTCAGAGCTAAGTCTGTACCCGCCAAACACACACCGAAACTATGACGTTGGTTCAACGTTCGAACAAGTTTTAACACCTCTTAACCAGTTATAACAACTAATATAGCCAGTTGTAACCACGTTCTAATACGTCATATACACGTTAAGCCAAGATGTAACAACTTTATTACAAATTGTAATAAGCGGAAAATAGGGACAGTTTCGGTTTGTGTTTCCAGGGTACAAGATATGATGGACTGGGTCACCCAAAAGTGTTAGGAGGCAGTAAACAGGTTCATCCCGGCCCAAAGGGAAAAATCCATGGCATAATAGGGCATGTATGGAAGCAAAGGGACTGAACAAAAGGGCGTGGAAGAACGTCTGTAATAACAGAAGACCAGAAAGCAGAGAGAGATACCAGAGAACCAGGAGTGAGTATGATAGGGTGAGAAGAGAAGCAGAGAAAAATTATGAAAATGATATAGCAAACAAAGCCAAGACCGAACCAAAGCTACTCCACAGTCACATCAGGAGGAAAACGACAGTGAAAGAACAGGTAATGAAACTTAGAACAGACGAGGACAGGTATAAAGAGAATGATAAAGAGGTGTGTGTAAAAAACTCAACAAGAGGTTGCAGGAGGTCTTCACAATAGAACAAAGTGAGGTCACTTTGCTAGGAGAAAGGGAAGTAAACCAGCCGGCCTTGGAAGGATTTGAAATTACGTGAGAGGAGGTGAAGAAACACCTGCTGAATCTGGATGTTAGAAAGGCTGTTGGTCCAGACGGGATCTCGCCACGGGAACTGAAAGAGTGTGCAGAGGCACTTTGCTTGCCACTCTCCATAGTGTATAGTAAGTCACTGGACACGGGAGACCTACCAGAAATATGGAAGACGGCGAATGTGGTACCAATATTCAAAAAGGGCGACAGGCAAGAGGCACTGAACTACAGACCAGTGTCCTTGACTCGTATACCATGCAAGGTGATGGAGAAAATCATGAGAAAAAACCTAGTAACACATCTAGAGAGAAGTGACTCCTTGACAAATCGCCAACATGAGTTCAAGAGATTAAGCAAGAAAGAGAAGGCTGGGCGGACTTCATTTTCTTGGATTGTCAGAAAGCCTTTGACACAGTACCGCATAAGAGGTTGGTACATAAGCTGGAGAGACAGGCAGGTGTAGCTTGTAAGGTGCTCCAGTGGATAAGGGAGTACTTACGCAATAGGAAGCAGAGAGTTACCGTGAGGGGTAGGATTCAGACTGGCAGGGCTCTGTACTCGGTCCTATCTTGTTTCTGATATATGTAAATGATCTCCTGGAGGGTATTGATTCATTTCTCTCAATGTTTGCTGACAATGCCAAAATTATGAGAAGGATTAAGACATAGGAGGACTACTTGAGGCTTCAAGAAGACCTAGACAAGCTGAAGGAATGGTCGAATAAATGGTTGTTAGAGTTTAACCCAACCAAATGTAATGTAATGAAGATAGATGTAGGGGGCAGGAGGCCAGATGCAAGGTATCATCTGGGAGATGAAATTCTTCAAGAGTCAGAGAGAGAAAAAGACTTGGGGGTTGATATCACGGCAGACCTGTCTCCTGCAGCCCATATCAAGAGGATAACATCAGCGGCATATGCCAGGTTGGCCAACATACAAACGGCATTCAGAAACTTGTGTAAGGAATCATTCAGAACTTAGTATACCACATATGTCAGGCCAATCCTGGAGTATGCAGCCCCAGCATGGAGTCTATATCTAGTCAAGGATAAGACTAAACTGGAAAAGGTTCAAAGGTTTGCCACCAGACTAGTACCCAAGCTGAGAGGTATGAGCTACGAGGAGAGACTACGGGAATTAAACCTCCCTTCGCTGGAAGACAGAGGAGTTAGGGGGGACATGATCACCACATTCAAGATTCTTAAGGGAATTGATAAGGTTGATAAAGACAGGCTATTTAACACAAGGGGCACACACACTAGGGGACACAGGTGGAAACTGAGTGCCCAAATGAGCCACAGAGATATTAGAAACAACTCTTTTAGTGTCAGAGTGGTTGACATATGAAATGCATTAGGAAGTGATGTGGTGGAGGCTGACTCCATAAACAGTTTCAAGTGTAAATATGATTTACGGTTGAAATGTGGGACCAAAGAGCCAGAGCTCAACCCCCGAAAGCACAAATAGGTAAGTACAACTAATTTTGCACACACAGAAACATTCAAATGCTGGACTGTGCGGATTAGACAAGTTTCAACAGACACAGACACTCACACTAACTGGTAGGGCGCTCCAGTGGATAAGGGAGTACCTAAGCAATAGGAAGCAGAGAGTTACAGTGAGGGGTGAGACTTCAGACTGGCGTGAAGTCTCCAGTGGAGTCCAACAGGGCTCTGTACTTGGACCTATCCTGTTTCTGATATACATAAATGATCTCCCAGAGGGTATAGACTCATTCCTCTCAATGTTTGCTGACGATGCCAAAATTATGAGAAGGATTAAACAGAGGAGGACAGCTTGAGGCTTCAAGAAGACCTGATCAAGCTGCAGGAATGATCGAACAAATGGTTGTTAGAGTTTAACCCAAGCAAATGTAATGTAATGAAGATAGGTGTAGGAAGCAGGAGACCAGATACAAGATATCATTTGGGAGATGAAATACTTGAAGAATCAGAGAAAGACACTGGGGGTTGATATCTCACCAGACCTGTCCCCTGAAGCTCATATCAAGAGGATAACATCAGCGGCATATGTCAGGTTGGCTAACATAAGAATAGCCTTTAGAAGCCTGAGTAAGGAATCTTTCAGAACATTACATACCACATACGTCAGCGGCTCCAGCATGGAGTCCATATCTAGTCAAGCATAAGACTAAACTAGAAAAGGTTCAAAGGTTTGCCACCAGACTAATACCTGAACTGAGGGGTATGAGCTACGAGGACAGACTACGGGAATTAAACCTCACGTCACTGGGAGACAGAAGAATTAGAGTGGACATGATCACCACATACAAGATTCTCTGAGGAATTGATAGGGTAGATAAGGACAGACTATTTAACACAAAGGCCATACGCACTAGGAAACACAGGTAGAAACTGAGTGCTCAAATGAGTCATAGAGATGTTAGAAAGAATTTTTTCAGTGTCAGAGTAGTTGACAAATGGAATGCATTAGGAAGTGATGTGATGGAGGCTGACTCCATACACAGCTTCAAGTGTGGATATGATAGAGCCCAGTAGGCTCAGGAATCTGTACACCAGTTGATTGATAGTTGAGAGGCGGGACCAAAGAACCAGAGCTCAGCCCCCGCAAGCACAATTAGGTGAGTACACACTCACACACACGCACGTGTGTGTGTGTCTCTGGTAGCGGGAGAGACAGGCAGGAGTAACTGGTAAGGTGTTCCAGTGGATAAGGGAGTACCTAAGCAATAGGAAGCAGGGTTTCAGTGAGGGGTGAGCCCTCAGATTGGCGGGAAGTCACCAGTGGAGTCCCACAGGGCTCTGTACTCGGACCTATCCTGTTTCTGATATATGTAAATAATCTCCCGGAGGGTATAGATTTATTTCTCTCAATGTTTGCTGACGATACCAAAATTATGAGAAGGATTATGACAGATGAGGACTGCTTGAGGCTTCAAGAAGACCTGGAAATACTGAAGGAATGATCCAACAAATATATTAAATGGGTTGTTTTGTTGTGGTTGTAACTTTCTTGGTAGCGGGAAGGAATGGATTACAAAACACCTGTGGCCTTCTTTTCTTTATTAACAAATATAAACATATACTGGGCCACGTTCTGGGTATGGTGAGTGTCAGCGCTGGGCGAGGGCTGAAGCCGGTCTGCCTGACTGAGGTACTCGTTGCATCTCGGGCGATCACACAAGGACCATTGTCCTTTACGGACTGAAACACCACAGTCACTCGAGCGTGTATCATCACACTGTTGGGGGTGTACTGTCGAAATAACCGGTCTGGACCGAAGGTTGTAAGTTTGAGTACCAGGTGTCTTGGTGCCATTGTTCGTATCTGCGACCGGAATAGGGGTCACAGCGGTAGGGTCAGTCATTACGTTGTCACTTACAAGTTCTCGGTTGTCGTTGTCAACAGTCAATCGGGCTAATTTAATGTGATTGAGATGTTCATTTACATGTTCACCTGTAACTAGTTTTTCCAGCGTGTACTTGTTACCTGTGATATGCTCAAGAACTCTGTAGGGTCCAAGAAACTTCTCAGTCAGCTTGTACATGGGACCATCTCTTTGCTGGTTGAGGATCAGTACTAGAAATCCAGGTCCTATTTTTGTAGGTTTAAAATGAGCGTTTTGTAACCAAGTGAAATCGTTAGTAGCTTTAGGTTGATGTTCCTTAACTCTCTGAAACCCCAATTGAATGTCTTTCTTTCACTTTCACATAATCATCATAGTTGCAGAGTGGCGCAGGCGGCGAGGATATGAGAGCGTTAGGGGAATCTCATGTCTGTTCCAAAAAGCACAAAGTGAGGCGTGTCTCCTTTGGAGAAATTGACAGAGGAGTTTATCGAGCTTTGGACGATTGGCATAAGTTCATCCCGTTTGTGACTGTCCCGATTAACTGTTACTCTGAGTGCGTCAAGTACTCTCGTATTTGTTCCTTCAGCAAAGCCATTGCTAGCCGGTTGCTAAGGCATTATATTGCACTTTTTTGATGTACAATCAACAGTTGTACAACAGTTGTTTAGCCAGTTGTTCCAGAACAGAATTATTGAATTTTGGGCCGTTGTCAGAAAGTATAATCCTAGGTGGACCATACCTGCAAATTATGTTAGCAAGAAATACACTAGCTATTGTTTCTGCAGTTTTGTTTGGAATCGGAACCAGTTATCTAGAAAGGTTATCTACCATAACTAGGAGATATTTATTACCTCTAGAAGTTTCAGCAAAGTTCGTTTGCAAGTCCATACAAACACGGTCCCAAGATGCATATGTCGTAGGGTAAGTCTGAATCGGGTTCGTGTCAGCAAGATGGCCTCTGTGAGCAAGGCAAGTTTGACATTGATCCACGAGATGTTCAATATGTTTTGCCATTTTGGGCCAGTAGTACTTGGGATGAGCCTTCTTCATGGTGCGGTCCCTGCCAGGATTCCGCTGTGTAGGGCGTCAGGGACAAGTTTCAACACGGTAGGCACTATCAATGCAGGAATAACAAGTTGATGTATCATTATGGCAGTATAGCCAAGCATACCCTTGCGGTGGCGCACGTGAATTAATAGTACTGGTTCCATGAGTGGCACGGGTGGCTTGATTGTAAGAGTCGTGTTCGGGTCCATTAGAAAGCTTATGATTGGTCCCCACATTGACTCTAGTTGTTGTGCTATTTCCACATCTTGGAAGTCTAATGAAGAGTATTCAACTTGAACAGGAGCGACGTAGCGGAAGAGGGCATCGGCAACTACATTATGTCTGCCAGGTAAGTATCCATACGTTGATAGGAACTCTTGTATGGTAAGCGACCATCGAGAAAACTGGGTTCTTTTCTTTGAACAAGGGGATAATGGCTTGGGAGTCCGTCAGTACATGGACAGGGTAGTTGTAAATGATGTCTCTGAAATGTTTGAGAGCCCACACTACAGCTAAATCTTCACATTCTGTTGTTGAGTAATTCTATTCTGCTTTCGAGAGGACTCGGCATATGCAGTGACATGTTCTTTTATGTCGCTAGTTTGTGCTAGTACGGCTCCTAACCCAATATTACTGGCGTCGGTGACCAGACATACGGTTTGGAGACATCTGGGAACTTGAGAATGGAAGCAGATATGAAAGCCTCTTTAAAGGTTTTAAATGCTTTCTCCTGATCAGCTGTCCACGCGAACGGGACGTCTTTCTTAAGGAGGTGAGTGAGAGGAGACGCAATCACTGAATAGTCAGTGATGAAATGGCAGTAAAATTCCGCTAGGCCTATGAACTTTTGGTCAGCCTCAACATTATGAGGGGCAAGATAGTTCTTCACAGCGACTGTCTTTGAGTTAAGAGTGGTGATGCATTGTGGGATAACATTATGGCCTAGAAACTTTATCTCTTTTTTCATGAATGCACATTTGCTAAGTTTGATTTTAAGATTAGCTTCAGATAATTTTTGAAGGACACGTTCTAAACTTTGAAGGTGGGTTGTTACATCCTTGGACATGATTGTAAGGTCATCGAGGTAAACCATGAGGGTATTACGTCTCATTCGTCGGAACAAGTTTGTCATAAGTCTAGAGAAGTTAACAGGGCTGCAGCATAAGCCAAAAGGCATGCTGTTGTACTGGTAAGGGCCATTAGGGACTGAAAACGCTGTCAGTTCTCGGTTTTCTGAGTCGCGTGGTATTTGCCATAAATCTTGCAATAGATCAAGTGTAGAAAACCTTATTCTATCCTATGTTGTGCAATAAGTCAGTGAGCACGGGAAGCGGAAATCTATCAGGTATCGTCATTTAGTTAGTTTTTCTGAAATCAACAAGGTGCCAAGAACCATCTTTCTTGGGTACTAAGATCAATGGAGCATTCCATGGAGCGGTGCTTTCATCAATAACACCTCCGTGTAACATCTCGCCAATAAGTCGGTCTGCAACAGCTCGTTGAAACTGAGGCAATCTGTATGCACGAGTACATAAATTTGTCGAGTACCTGGTTCAAGAGGAATTTTGTGAGTGATGAGTTGTGTCAGTCCAAGTTGTTCTTCTGTCAGTGCAACAACAGTACGATGTTTGATGAGGATGGTCAGCAACTGAGCTTGGGCGTCAGGGAAGTCAGTGGGATAAAATGCTCAGGTGAGACCGCTAACTTACTTCGAATTGTCGTATGAGAGAGCGTATGTACCATTTGTTCAGTAAAGGCTTCATCTTCTACTCACACCGGTAACAAATAATGGGTGAAGCAAACAACGCGTGTGCCTGTTTCGAGGTGAATGATGACCTTGGTGACATTGGCAACATAAACAGCAGTAGTATTGTTCTGTATCTGATGTAAGGACGGTTCTATGTAGGTACCTTTTACTTGACATGTGTCATTGTCTGCTATTACGTGATCTAGGTCAGGTACACCAGGAATTTAGACAATAACCTTCGTTAGTGCGTGAGAATGTAGGACGGTGTCTTGGTGTAAGATGTCTCTGACTTGATTGATGTTAGACTCCAGGCAATAAGGTAATGAACAATTGCTGGGGCCTCTTGCAAAGATTCCTTGACCTCATCGACTTGTGAGTCTGTTTGATTTGTGATGGACTGGTGTCAGTAAGTGATTGAGTGACGGCTTTGTTTGGGTGTGACTGGTAAAGTGTATCCTGGTCACTCCTGGTTTTTGTGTAACTGATATAGTGCTTATGGATGGTGAACTCGTGTCCCATGGTGTACACACCACAAAGAGGTACTACTGTGTCATCAATTGTTGTTTCCCAACGGTAAGCATCGATAGTCATTCTGTAGCCTCTCATAGTGTTCAGTCCTAGAAAGATGTCTCATGGGAACCAAATATTATCAATTAGTAAACACGTCATGGCGAGCGATCTGTCTTTAACTATCAACTCTTTGTCGGCTTCACCCAACACTGCAGTCATTCCTCCAGACACTAAGGTTGGAGACAGAGTGCTGGCGTACGAAAAGTGTGTTGTGTATGTTATACAAGGCGGCTTCTTTGATGATCTAGACTCTAGCTCCTGTGTCTAGAATTTTTTTAACTAGTCGACCTTTCAGAGTGGCTGAAATCAGAGAACCTTCTGTGTCCTTGTTAGGCATGTTATTACGAGACTGGTGTGGTCGACGGGGTGTCTGGAGCACATGACTGTGTACTGTCAGCGTGTAGGTGGTGTACGGTATCCTCGTCCTATGCTAATACATTAAACCTGTTATGGGTAGGCACTGAGTATGCAGGGAGGTCGTCTCGCTTCCCTACGTCATGCTGTTGACGAAGGTTGCTATGCCTTTCCCCGATTGGGAGCCATGGGTCTGATCTGTGTTATCCTGGAAGGCAGTAGCACCGTTTGTCATCCGAGAGTCACAGTGTCCGTCTGTGTTATGACTGTTAGTGGTCGCAAACCTAACATGGGCATTAGGTCGGGTTGCAGAAGGACGTGTAGGGCACGGTCTGCACTGGTTAGAGGTTTGCAGCATGCGATTGGTTATGGGCAGGGGAAGCAGGGCTATAACAGTTAGCTTGGTGAGGAGGAGCAGGGCTATAGCGGTTAACTTTTTCAGTACTGCGGTGAGCTCGACAGTCAGCAATGTCATGGCCAGGTAGCTGGTGGAAAGTGCAGAATGGTGCAAGAGCGACTTGGCATTCTGAAGTGTCATGTCCAGGTGTGTGGTGTAATGTGCGTTAAGGACGGTTGTGATAGTACTGCATACATTGTGTTATGTCTGGTATGATGTTGGTAACGAGTATTATTTGATGTGCATTCTGCTTACAGTGACCTGGTTTGCCACAGTTAAATAATTCTGGGATTCACAGGCGTGGAAGATACTGAGGAGAGTTAGTCCTGGAGTATGACCTTGGGCCATAGGCGGGTGAAGACCTAGCATGAGTCTCAACGTTACTAGGGGAAAGAACGCGAGACAACGTTCACAAGGTTATGGGGGAATTTTTGCGCTGAACACACCAGGGTGCTGGTCAGAGTTCCGGTTCTTTAACCTCTCAGTGGAATCTACTGTTTTATCCATTAATTTCCAAATATTGTTGTTTGGTCCAAAGTCCTTAGCTTCTAAGTCCTTCAGTATTGTCTCAGAGGCATGACGCTACATGGCACCAAACGTCAGTAGCCCACACACATTGTCCATGGTGAGGCTTCCCCGCGTTTCTCATCTAGAACCCGATAATGCTGATTTCAGCGAGCTATGTTGCTTATCTAGGAAACCTTTGCGTGTCTCATCAGGGCGCATTACTGCATTAGCTATTTGGCGAGCAATATCAAAGAGCTCACCATCGACAGCGATGAATATCTCTTACGATAGAACTTTATAAAGTCGTCCCAGTTCAAACCTTTCTTTAAGTCGAATGATTCTGCCACGAGATATTCCTCTCCAGTTGTATAGTCCAGGTGGACGTCGCCATACTTGTATGGTGACAGCAGTACCCTTGCCCCGCACTCTAGCCTCTAAACTAGAGAACTAAGATTCTAGAAGGGCTGGATCCTATCCAGTAAATGCGCTTATGTCAACAGACTGACAGACTGGGTAAGAACCGTCATGGTGCAAGAGTTATGACCCGCTTCATTTAGGAGGTGAGCCATGTTTGATACCGAGTCGCTGCTGGTTGAAAAGGAAATATAATCTACGCTACCATGAGATGAGGGCAATCGCGTATTCACAGGCAAAGCTCTGGCTAACAGTAAGTTACTCTGAGAAAGTGAGCAAGACAACAGACTGTAGGGGCAGCTGCTGCAAGCGAGACCTAAGCGATCTAAGGCGATAATGGTTGTCCATAAGTTCACAAAGTTGATATCATGCCCATAATAGTCAAGGTTTATTCTACTACACAAATAACAAAGAGTACTTAACTAGAGCCGACAGCCGCTGGTGCTGCAGTCCATTCAACAAGGTGATTAGGTCGTCGCAGATGTGGAGTCGTACTGCGGCATCGTCGGCGTCGAGTGGCGGCAGGCGACATCAGGAGGCGTCGGCTGGGCGAGAGCCAATGAGTCACGGTGAGTCAAGGTCCGGGGGGGGGGAGGAGCGAGGTGTGCGGCTGGTATGTGTGGTACAAAGTAAACACAGAAGCGACACTGATGTCAACGATGTCACTCACGATAATGTGACACTGATGTCAGTAATGTCACTCACGACAATGTGACACTGATGTCAATCACGACAATGTGACACTGATGTCAGTGATGTCACTCACGACAATGTGACACTGATGTGAACGATGTCACTCACGACAATGTGACACTGATGTCAATCACGACAATGTGACACTGATGTCAGTGATGTCACTCACGACAATGTGACACTGATGTCAGTGATGTTACTCACGACAATGTGACACTGATGTCAATCACGACAATGTGACACTGATGTCAGTGATGTTACTCACGACAATGTGACACTGATGTCAATCACGACAATGTGACACTGATGTCAGTGATGTCACTCACGACAATGTGACACTGATGTCAGTGATGTCACTCACGACAATGTGACAATGATGTCAATCACGACAATGTGACACTGATGTCAGTGATGTCACTCACGACAATGTGACACTGATGTCAGTGATGTCACTCACGACAATGTGACACTGATGTCAATCACGACAATGTGACACTGATGTCACTCACGACAATGTGACACTGATGTCAGTGATGTCACTCACGACAATGTGACACTGATGTCAGTAATGTCACTCACGACAATGTGACAAATCTAAACATATACGTGGGTGTGGGTATCTGGCTGAAGATTGGCCGAAGTGGGTTTCCAGGCAGGAAACCCACTTTGACCAATCATCAGCCAGATACCCACACTCACGTACAGACTGGTGAAGCGACTCAACGGCTTGCTGACTCCTTATGTACCTTGTGCTTTCAGCCTGAAGTCTCCAAAGGAATTTGTTAACTTACTGCGGGGAACACGGGCCACATGGATAAGAGCCTCGTTGGACGTAGAATGTCCAAATTGTTTCATCCACAGGTACGTTTACCAACGTACCTGTGGATGAAACAATCGAGATGATAGCGGACAGAGTGTATCATGATCTGGCCTGTACTCCTCTTGACATACCAGAGAACATTCTAAGGAAACTACTCCAAGCTTGTACTAAAGAGGCACCCTTCTTAGGTCTTGATGGGCACATGTATAAGCAAGTATATCGGGTTGCCATGGGTTTCCCTTAGGTGTCCTGTTTGCGAACTTCAACATGGGTACCATCGAACAGAAGGCCTTAGTTGGCATGAACTTGAAGCCTGCCATATACTGCAGATATGATGACGACATTTTTACACAGGTATCTGATGTCAGACGTCTGTGGGAGCTGAAGGAGGCATTCGAGCAGAATTCTGTGTTGAGTTTCACTTACGAGATGGAGAAGGATGGGAAGCTGCCGTTTCTAGATGTAACAGTCATGGAAAAGAGCGGAGGTTTCCACACTGCAGTCTACACTAAGCAAACAAACATAGGAATGTGCCTCAATGCCAACAGTGACTGCCCAGAGAGGTACAAGAGAAGTGTTGTCAACACTTATGTCGACCGTGTTCTCAGCCACAGCTCAGGATGGAAGCAAGTCGATGTAGAACTCTGTAGGGTAAGGCAGGTCCTAGTCAACAACGGCTTCTCCAAAGGTTTCGTTGCAGACATCATAAAAAGGAAGGTGAAACGCCATGCAACCTCTGAAGAGTCAACTAACAAAACACCTGTACCCCCTATTAGACTTCTATTCCCTCTATTTACTATTCCCTTCTATTTACCCCCTATTCTACCCACTTCAAGATTCCATACCAATATAGAAGCATCAAGAGGAAGTATAGGCCAATAGGCCCTTTGCAGTTACTTCCATTCTTCCCTTTCACTTATCCAATTTATACCCCTTGAAACGTGTTCTGTCTTGTTTTGGTCAAAAGTTTGTTCACCTCATCCAAAACTGTTTCAACATATCACCTCACCCAAATGCGAGTATATAAGACAAGTTGTTTAGCGTTAGAATTAGTAAAACTCTGTTAAGTGTTTTCAGGTTACAAGTTGTATGTGTGTAAAATAAAGTCTTTGAAAATGTAATACGTTATTACGAAACACGTTCAAGTGTCGCGTCAGACTAGGTATAAAAATGAATTTTGGAGAATTGATTTTTCAGTTGCCATCGACAGTAAAAAGAAACATAAGAAATATTGAGAAAATTCGTGTTAGAATTATTAATCTTACTTTTTCGGTCATATTTAACAGCATATGTTTACAAGAAAGACTGCTACCAAAATATGTATGTATATATATATATATATATATATATATATATATATATATATATATATATATATATATATATATATATATATATATATATATATATATATATATATATATATATATATATTTATATATATATATATATATATATATAAATATATATATATATATATATATATATATATATATATATATATATATATATATATATATATATATATATATATATATATATTATTAAATATGACCGAAAAAGTAAGATTAATAATTCTAACACGAATTTTCTCAATCTTTCGTACATTTCTTTTCACTGTTGGAGGTAAATCAAAAATCAATTCTCCAAAATTCATTTTTATTTCTAGTCTGACGCGACACGAGCGCGTTTCGTAAAACTTATTACATTTTCAAAGATTTTAGTTTACAAATACACAACTGAATAGAACTTACGCATCTACGATTTTATATCTACATTTGAGTGAGGTGGATGGGGTGAGGTGGCATTAATATGGTATTAATTTCATCAACACAAGACAGAACAAGAGGTGGCCTTAATAGGGTATTAATTTCATCAACACAAGACAGAACACGAAACAATGGGTATTGAATAGAAGTGTTTGTAGAAAGCCTATTGGTCCATATTTCTTGATGCTTCTATATTGGAGCGGAGTCTTGAGGTGGGTAGAATATAGTTGTGCATTAATTGGCTGTTGATTGCTGGTGTTGACTTCTTGATGTGTAGTGCCTCGCAAACGTCAAGCCGCCTGCTATCGCTGTATCTATCGATGATTTCTGTGTTGTTTACTAGGATTTCTCTGGCGATGGTTTGGTTGTGGGAAGAGATTATATGTTCCTTAATGGAGCCCTGTTGCTTATGCATCGTTAAACGCCTAGAAAGAGATGTTGTTGTCTTGCCTATATACTGGGTTTTTTGGAGCTTACAGTCCCCAAGAGGGCATTTGAAGGCATAGACGACGTTAGTCTCTTTTAAAGCGTTCTGTTTTGTGTCTGGAGAGTTTCTCATGAGTAGGCTGGCCGTTTTTCTGGTTTTATAGTAAATCGTCAGTTGTATCCTCTGATTTTTGTCCGTAGGGATAACGTTTCTATTAACAATATCTTTCAGGACCCTTTCCTCCGTTTTATGAGCTGTGGAAAAGAAGTTCCTGTAAAATAGACTAATAGGGGGTATAGGTGTTGTGTTATTTGTCTCTTCAGAGGTTGCATGGCATTTCACTTTCCTTCTTATGATGTCTTCGACGAAACCATTGGAGAAGCCGTTGTTGACTAGAACCTGCCTTACCCTACAGAGTTCTTCGTCGACTTGCTTCCATTCTGAGCTGTGGCTGAGAGCACGGTCGACATATGCGTTAACAACACTCCTCTTGTACCTGTCTGGGCAGTCGCTGTTGGCATTTAGGCACATTCCTATGTTCGTTTCCTTAGTGTAGACTGCAGTGTGGAAACCTCCGCTCTTTTCCATGACTGTTACATCTAGAAAGGGCAGCTTCCCATCCTTTTCCATCTCGTAAGTGAAACGCAGCACGGAACTCTGCTCAAATGCCTCCTTCAGCTCCTGCAGATGTCTGACATCAGGTACCTGTGTAAAAATGTCGTCAACATACCTGCAGTATATGGCCGGTTTCAAGTTCATGTCGACTAAGACTTTTTGCTCGATGGTACCCATGTAGAAGTTTGCAAACAGGACACCTAGGGAAGAACCCATGGCGACCCCATCTACTTGCTTATACATGTGCCCATCCGGGCTCAAGAAGGGTGCCTCTTTAGTACAAGCTTGGAGTAGTTTCCTCAGAATATTTTCTGGTATGTCAAGAGGAGTACAGGCTGGATCACGATACACTCTGTCGGCTATCATCCCGATTGTCTCGTCCACAGGTACGTTGGTAAACAGCGATTCTTCGTCCAACGAGGCTCTTATCCCTGTGGCCCGTGTGCCCCGTAGTAAGTCAACAAATTCCTTTGGAGAATTCAGGCTGAAGGCGCAGGGAACATAAGGAGTCAGCAGGCCGTTGAGTCGCTTCGCCAGTTTGTACGTGGGTGTGGGTATCTGGCTAATGATTGGCCGAAGTGGGTTTCCAGGCTTGTGTGTCTTGACATTTCCATACGCATATCCATGTTTATATTCCCCAATGATCTTTGGCAGGTGGAGTCCGGATTTCTTGGCGTTCACAGTTTTGATCAGTTTGTTGACCTTTGCTTTTAATTCGGCTGTAGTGTCCTTCGTTACCCTTTGGAACTTAGTTTGGTCAGAGAGTATGATGTTCATTTTCATCAGATATTCGTCTTTTTTAAGAATGACATATATTGGCGACTTGTCACCTCTCCTGACAACTATCTCCTTGTTCTCACGAAGGATTTTAGCTACCGCTTTGAGCTCGGGGGACAGTATGGTGCTTCTGTAATTGCCTCGATTCTTTCCTCCTTCTGCAATAAGTTCTGCTTGTAAGGTATCTTTGGTAGTGACCTTCTTTTGTGTCTCGAGGTCGAATATGTCGTCCAACAGAATTTCCAACTCTACTTTCCGGGCCATCTCACTCGGTCTGGACATAACATGACAGTTTATGCCCAGATTTAGGAGAGTGACTTGGTCCTCAGTAAGGTTAATTCCTATTAACTCAGTGAGGAATTTGAACCTTTGAACCTTTTCCATTTTAGTCTTATGCTTGACTAGATATGGACTCCATGCTGGTGCCGCATACTCCAGGATTGGTCTGACATATGTGGTATATAATGTTCTGAAAGATTCCTTACACAAGTTTCTAAAGGCCGTTCTTATGTTAGCCAACCTGGCATATGCTGCTGCTGTTATCCTCTTGATGTGAGCATCAGGGGACAGGTCTGGCGTGATATCAACCCCCAGGTCTTTCTCTCTCTCGGACTCTTGAAGTATTTCATCTCCCAAGTGATACCTTGTATCTGGTCTCCTGCTTCCTACCCCAATCTTCATTATATTACATTTACTTGGATTAAACTCTAACAGCCAATTGTTCGACCATTCCTGCAGCTTGTCCAGGTCTTCTTGAAGCCTCAAGCTGTCCTCCTCTGTCTTAATCCTTCTCATAATTTTGGCGTCGTCAGCAAACATTGAGAGGAATGAGTCTATACCCTCTGGGAGATCATTTACGAATATCAGAAACAGGATAGGTCCAAGTACAGAGCCCTGTAGGACTCCACTGGTGACTTCACGCCAGTCTGAGGTCTCACCCCTCACTGTAACTCTCTGCTTCCTATTGTTTAGGTACTCCCTTATCCACTGGAGCGCCCTACCAGTTACTCCTGCCTGTTTCTCTAGCTTATGCATCAACCTTTTATGGGGTACTGTGTCAAAGGCTTTCCGACAGTCCAAAAAAATGCAGTCCGCCCACCCTTCTCTTTCTTGTTTAATCTTTGTCACCTGATCGTAGAATTCTATCAATCCTGTAAGGCAAGATTTACCCTCCCTGAACCCATGTTGATGGGTTGTCACGAAGTCTCTTCTCTCCAGATGTGTTACTATGTTTTTTCTCACAATCTTCTCCATCACCTTGCATGGTATACAAGTTAAGGACACTGACCTGAAGTTCAGTGCCTCTTGTCTGTCACCCTTTTTGTATATTGGAACTACATTAGCCGTCTTCCATATTTCTGGTATGTCTCCCGTTTCCAGTGACCTACTATACACTATGGAGAGTGGTAGGCAAAGTGCTCCTGCACACTCTTTCAATACCCATGGCGAGATTCCATCCGCCCCAACAGCTTTTCTCACATCCAGCTCCAATAGGTGCTTCTTGACCTCATCTCTTGTAATTTCGAACCTATCCAAGGTCACCTGGTTTGCTGCCACCTCTTCTAGCGCCGCGACATCTCCCTGTTCTATTGTAAAGACCTCCTGGAACCTTTTGTTGAGTTCTTCACACACCTCTTTGTCATTCTCTGTGTACTAGGAGACTAGGAGATAGGAGACCAAAGGGACAGTACACAATGAAGGGGAACAGCCTACCTGTAACGACGCGTGAAAGAGACCTGGGGGTGGACGTAACACCTAATCTATCTCCTGAGGCACATATTAATAGGATAACGACAGCAGCGTACTCTACACTGGCAAAAGTTAGAACATCATTCAGAAACCTAAGTAAGGAGGCATTTAGGGCGCTTTACACTGCCTACGTAAGGCCAGTCTTAGAGTATGCCGCCTCATCATGGAGTCCCCATCTGAAGAAGCATATAATGAAACTGGAAAAGGTTCAGAGGTTTGCAACGAGACTCGTCCCAGAGCTACGAGGGATGGGGTATGAAGAGCGCCTGAGGGAACTGTGCCTTACGACACTAGAAAGAAGAAGGGAGAGGGGGGACATTATAGGAACGTATAAGATAATCAGAGGAATTGACAGAGTGGACATAGACGAAATGTTCACACGGAATAGTAACAGAACGAGAGGACATGGATGGAAGCTTGAAACTCAGATGAGTCACAGAGATGTTAGGAAGTTTTCTTTTAGCGTGAGAGTAGTGGGGAAATGGAATGCACTTCAGGAACAGGTTGTGGAAGCAAATACTATTCATAATTTTAAAACCAGGTATGATAGGGAAATAGGACAGGAGTCATTGCTGTAAACAACCGATGCTCGAAAGGCGGGATCCAAGAGTCAATGCTCGATCCTGCAGACACAACTAGGTGAGTACAACTAGGTGAGTACACACACACACACACTCACACACACACATCCCCAGGGGAGGGGAGAGAGGAACCCTCAAGAGGGGAGGTTCCTCTGTTGGGAAACAGCCTCTCCGTTTCCCCTTTCTCCTTGGGAAACAGAGGGGGAGCGGGGAACCCTCCACAACACATAAGGGGCGTAACTGGCCGACCACTCACAGTGTTAAAGAGCGAACTTGACAAACACCTCTAAAGGATACCAGATCAACCAGGCTGTGACTCATACGCCATGCTACGAGCAGCCGCGTCCAACAGCCTGGTTGATCAGTCCAGCAACTAGGAGCCCTGGTCGACGACCGGGCCGCGGGGATGCTAAGCCCCGGAAGCACCACAAGGTAACCTCAAGGTAATGTAACCAAGCAGCTCAATAGACAGAGTGAGAGAAGCACCTCCCCCACCCACCCCCCAATAGATGCCCTACCTGCTCCAACCCCTGGTGACCAAGGTGCCCACCTTGGGCACCCTCCCCTCACTCCCCATCCCCAGGATCTCCCTTCTCCAACCATAATCCCCCCATGCCCTCCCTTCTCGCCCACCCCCAAGCCCTCCATTCTCCCCCCTCCCTAAACCCTCCAGTATCTCTCCTGAGCCCTCTCTTCTTCCCCACTCTCCTAATCCCTTCTTTCTTCCTCATCTCCTCAGCACTCCTTTTCCCCCAACCTCCCCCCCCCAAGCCCTCCTTCCTTTTATACCCCCTAAGCCCCCCATTCCCCCCATCCCCCAAGCCCTGCCTCCTCCCATACTCCCCTAAGCCTCCCATTCTCCCACACTCCCCAAAGCCTTCCCCCTCTCACCTACTCCTTCAATCCTCCCCCTCTCACCCCCCCCCCCAAGCCTCCCCACCCCCCAAGCCCTTTTTTCTCCCCCCCCCCCCTCCAAGCGCTCTCTCCTACAGCACCCTCCCCATACCAGGTCCTCCCAACCCCCTCACACCCGATCCCGCAGGTCCCCGTCATAGACCCTTCCATCCCGGTCCCTCCCTAATTCCCTTCTTCAGGGGAAGCAAAAGGATCTGAGAAAGGACAGAAGAGTCAGTTTCAAGGTGATGTACCCGAACATAGATGGGATTACAAGCAAGGCAAGTGAACTGAGCTCAAGAGCACTAGAAGTGAACCCAGATGTAATCGGACTCACAGAAGCAAAACTGCCAGACATCATAACGAATGCGGTGTTTCCCCAGGACTACACTGAAATAAGGAAAGAGAGGGAAGGAAGGGGAGGAGGTGGAGTGGCCCTACTAATGAGAAAGAAATGGAGTTTCAAGGAGATGGTCATCCCGGGCTGCAAGGGATTCAGGGACTACATAACAGGCACCATGACTATGGGAGGACAAAAGTAGTACTAGCAGTGATATATAACCTCCCACCAAATGACTGAAGAGAAAGGCTAGAGTATGACAACAATATCATGGCAGTTAACAATATAATTGAGAAGGCAGACTCTGCTGCCTGTAAAAATTAATCCCGTCTGCTCATCATGAGAGACTTCAATCATGGAAGGATAGACTGGGAGAACAAGGAACTGCATGAAGCCATCGTAAAGTAAATGGGATAACTAATCTATTGGTGTACTATTTCTCACCACAAAGCTCTTCTCACCCACACACCAATTAGTGACAATGATATTTTTTATAAAAGAGAGACAATGACAGACACAGACAGACTTTCACAGAAATAGAGACAGAGAGCGATAGGCAGAGATATTCAGAAAGAGACTGAGACAGTAGATGGATGGATACATGGATGAATGAAGAGATGGGCTCATGATAAGATAGATGGAGTCGCAGAAATGTGAATGGATAGATAAAATGGACGGATAGATGTATATAGATAGATAGACAGATAGATAGATAGATAGATGGATAGTTAGATGGGTGGATGCATAGATGGATGGATTTATGAATAGATGTATTGATAGATCGATGGATGGATTGATGATTAGACTGAAGGATAGATGAATAGATATATTAATAGATAAATGGAAGGATACACTAACAGATAGGGGAGACAGAATCGAACAACGCAACGTCCCCCCCCACTCATAGTACTATCCATTTGGAATGTCTGTCGACGTATCCAAAGTTGGAGGCTAGCCGGTAGAGTGAGGATAGCCCCAAGGCTATCCTCACTCAAGCTCATAAAGAGAACAGACTGGGGATAGGAGCAACCATAGTTTGACGAGGTCGCCAGACTGAAGAGGAAACAGCGTGCCAGGGGTCACATTCCAACGAGGAGTTTGGGCCCTGTTCGCCGGCTATGCCTATAAAAATATTTTGAAACCTACAAAAAAAATTATATGGGAAATACTATTTTTCAGTGATTTTGGAAACAATAACCTAAATATCATCCTATCTTCACTTTGTAATATCATAACAGATGACCTTTCCGCAGCTCTGAGGCTTTCTCAAGTCTCGCCCTCACCTAAGATGGCATCCATTCAATTTGTTGAAATACTTCCCACCGCTAAGCTCCACCCACCTACACACCATCCACATGACAATGGTAGAGAATTATGTTCTTTGTATAACTGAGAGTGAGAGAAAGAGAGAGAGAGAGAGAGAGAGAGAGAGAGAGAGAGAGAGAGAGAGAGAGAGAGAGAGAGAGAGAGAGAGAGAGAGAGAGAGAGAGAGCGAGAGCGAGAGCGAGAGAGAGTGAGAGAGAGAGAGAGAGAGAGAGAGAGAGAGAGAGAGAGAGAGAGAGAGAGAGAGAGAGAGAGAGAGAGAGAGAGAGAGAGAGAGAGAGAGAGAGAGAGAAAGAGAGACAGAGAGAGAGAGAGAGAGAGAGAGAGAGAGAGAAAGAGAGACAGAGAGAGAGAGAGAGAGAGAGAGAGAGAGAGAGAGAGAGAGAGAGAGAGAGAGAGAGAGTGAGAGAGAGAGAGAGAGAGAGAGAGAGAGAGAGAGAGAGAGAGAGAGAGAGAGAGAGAGAGAGAGAGAGAGAGAGAGAGAGAGAGAGAGAGAGAGAGAGATAGAGAGAGATGAAATGTTACATCCACGTACGTGTGGTAAACAGTTTATGAGACTCGGGGTGTGGAATACCTAACTCACCTGTACTCCAATGGCAGCCACACGAATGGCGAGTTTAATTGGATTGTTGCCTTGGGATCCTTCCCCTTTAAGGCTAGTCCATTAGCGCAGGTCGGAGAGCGGTTGTCTCCCATTCCGGAGGTCCAGTATGAGGTCCGTCATATAGGTCCGCGTGCCGGTCTCACTCTCATGGTGAGTAGAGTGAATAGTTCCGTTATTTGAGTATTAAAATACTCAAATTCTTGTTCTCACCATGATAGTGAGAGCGAGAACGGAATGCGAAGGTGCCAACGATGACGTCACTGACCAAAATGTCATGTCCTCTACACCAGACTAATCTTGCATGTATAGTTTATTGACCAATGCCTCTTACCTTTACACCTTACTTTCGCCTTTTCTCCTCGCCTAACTGCATGTTCCTGACCTTCCAGCGGTATAAATGCGATCTTCCCGAATGTCTCCTCAAAAATACAAGGACACGAAATTGAGTGGGTTACATTATTTAAATACCTAGGAGTCATAATAGGCTGCCAGTTGAAATTCACTCCAGAAATTGAATATCTTCGGCGACGTTGTAAAGCCGGAAACTCAGCTTTGCGCTCCCTGACAATTCTTAGAGATGATGCATCTCTTCCAGTACTCAAAATGTACTACGTTCAAGCAGTTAGGTCACTCATTGACTATGCTGCTCCTGCTCTTACATCCCTCAATGATAACCAATGGGAGAAACTGGAAGTGTCTCAAAATGATGCCCTCAGAACAATGCTACGACCACCTATATGGACGCGTAGAAAGAATCTAAGAAAGAAAACCAACTTACCAGCTTTAGAAAACAAGATCAAGCAAAGGATAGCCACCATAACAGCAAAACTTGTTGGAACCACCGCCAGGCTGTCAATCAAAGACAGCATGCACAGATCGCTTCACAGAAACCTTCAATATACAGCATATGCATGAACGGATAATCTGGTCAAGATTCTAGAGAAAGTGGACCTGCGACAGACCATTGAAAATAATGATAAAGGTAGACCATATCAACACTTTCGGCAGCCTCCTCTATGGGAAGAATTCAGCCTCAATATAAACATTAAAGGATTACCAGTTAACAATCATCATGTGACTCGCAGAGGCTCAAAGCAGTCATAGAACAACAAATTGAAACCATCTCAAGACCGACAACGACTCACATCTTCACAGATGGATCAGTTGATCAAGAAAGAGGTTCTGCTGGGGCAGCAGTTTACACTACCAACCATGAAGCTTCCTGGAGCATGAATAGTGAGTGCTCAACATTGTAAACATAATTATATACCCTGAAGGAGGCCATAAATTATGCAGCTGAGAATAATTAACATGATTTCATCTTCGCTTCAGGCATGGTTATCCAGCCAGCACAGAGATAATACACAACTGATCACAGAAATCCGACATATAGAAAAAGAAGCACACATTCTAGGGCTGTCAATCACCCTAAATTGGATACCAAGTTACATTGGCATAGATGGTAATGAAAAGGCAGACTCACTAGCAAAAACTGCCACTGCTCTACCTGTTGTACAGGTTCAAATACCTCCAAGTTTTTCACAGATTAAGGAGCAAATCAAGAAGAAAATACTCCCAACTATCAAAAGTCGCCACAGAGCCAAAGTAGCGGAAGGAAGATCCACTGCGATATGGTACGAACAAGCCACTGGGTACTACTCTTTCAAGCCTGGGAAAAAGATATCCAGAGACACTGCAGTAGCCATACACAGAATCAGACTTGGTTACAAGTGCTGCTGGGAGGTAATGAACCCAATAGTTAATGAGTGTCATATCTGTGGAACAGAAGTAGAGGCGCCACTATTGCACTACTTACTGGAATGTGAAGCTACTGAAGCCCTGCGCAACAAACTCAACATTAATCCAACGAGACTTACTGCATTAGATACAAATACCAAAGCAACTACAATGGTTAGAAAAGCCATTGAAGAATGGGACACACTAGTGAACACTGTGCATCTATGTCCGCCACCAAGATAATGTTATTAAAACAAGACTAAAACCAGTGCGCTCAAACTAAAGCGGAAATGAAACGGGAGAAAAGGAGAAAATCCCAACTCCAGTTAAAACTTTGACCTAAATATCACATTAACAAGGTTATCGTGAACACCCAAATTCAATTTCGGGCTCACTATAGCCCGTATCACATTGACATTCTATTCTGAGTAGCTAAATGTAAAACAACAACAACTATCTCCTCACCTTACGGGCTATTCACCCCCGTGCCACCTCTTGGGTGGCTTAATCTTCATCAGTCTGTCTCCTCACTTAAGAATGAACCTTGCAGGCTCGAAACGCTATGTAAAATATTAAAAGTATAATTCATTCTACAGTTAATTTGTATTCTTTTAGTCAACCTTGAACAAATATTACATTTGTAAAAATCTTCTTCGAATGAAAGCAAGATGTAAGAGAACTAGTCAGAAGGATAGAAGCTCTAAAGAAGAAAATAACAGTTAAGGCCTCACTTAGCCAGTAACCGGGTTCTTTCTCTGGGGACATAATGCCTTTTCTTACCTGATCCCTCCCCGAGTCATAGGAAAGTTATTCAGAACTAGATGTAATAGTCAAAACAACGACAATGGTTGTAAACAACACTAAACCATACCCTCACCACGTGTACTTCTTAACTATATACACTTTATACAAATGCATAATCGCAGGTGTCACCTTCACACAGGACACTGCAAGAGAACGTCTGCGATCTTCTATCCCAGCGAGTCCACTTTAATATCTTACAACATTCGAGGAACCCTCCCTGAGGCTGTGTTCATTGGTACTGACGCCGGCCAGTTCACCTTCCGCAGTAAATCATGCACAAGTCCTCTACAGTATCGTCACGGTATCCAAACACCACTTCTTGTCTCCAGCAACACGCTGGCAGGGGTCTCCAGCAACACGCTGGCAGGGGTCTCCAGCAACACGCTGGCAGAGGTCTCCAGCAACACACTGGCAGGGGTCTCCAGCAACACGCTGGCAGGGGTCTCCAGCAACACACTGGCAGGGGTCTCCAGCAACACACTGGCAGAGGTCTCCAGCAACACGCTGGCAGGGGTCTACAGCAACACGCTGGCAGAGGTCTCCAGCAACACACTGGCAGGGGTCTCCAGCAATACACTGGCAGGGGTCTCCAGCAACACACTGGCAGGGGTCTCCAGCAACACTGGCAGGGGTCTCCAGCAACACACTGGCAGGGGTCTCCAGCAACACACTGGCAGGGGTCTCCAGCAACACACTGGCAGGGGTCTCCAGCAACACACTGGCAGGGGTCTCCAGCAACACACTGGCAGTGGTCTCCAGCAACACACTGGCAGGGGTCTCCAGCAACACACTGGCAGGGGTCTCCAGCAACACACTGGCAGGGGTCTCCAACAACACACTGGCAAGGGTCTCCAGCAACACACTGTCAGAGGTCTCCAGCAACACACTGGCAGGGGTCTCCAGCAACACACTGGCAGGGGTCTCCAGCAACACACTGGCAGAGGTCTCCAGCAACACACTGGCAGAGGTCTCCAGCAACACACTGGCAGGGGTCTCCAGCAACACACTGGCAGCGGTCTTCAGCAACACACTGGCAGGGGTCTCCAGCAACACACTGGCAGAGGTCTCCAGCAACACACTGGCAGAGGTCTCCAGCAACACACTGGGGGGAAGGGGTCTCCAGCAACACGCTGGCAGGGGTCTCCAGCAACACACTGGCAGAGGTCTCCAGCAACACACTGGCAGGGGTCTCCAGCAACACGCTGGTACGGGTCTCCAGCAACACACTGGCAGAGGTCTCCAGCAACACACTGGCAGAGGTCTCCAGCAACACACTGGCAGGGGTCTCCAGCAACACGCTGGCAGGGGTCTCCAGCAACACACTGGCAGGGGTCTCCAGCAACACGCTGGTACGGGTCTCCAGCAACACACTGGCAGAGGTCTCCAGCAACACGCTGGCAGAGGTCTCCAGCAACACACTGGCAGGGGTCTCCAGCAACACACTGGCAGGGGTCTCCAGCAACACACTGGCAGAGGTCTCCAGCAGCACACTGGCAGAGGTCTCCAGCAACACACTGGCAGGGGTCTCCAGCAACACACTGGCAGGGGTCTCCAGCAACACACTGGGGGGGGGGTCTCCAGCAACACACTGGGGGGGGGGTCTCTAGCAACACGCTGGCAGGGGTCTCCAGCAACACACTGGCAGGGGTCTCCAGCAACACTCTGGCAGAGGTCTCCAGCAACACACTGGCAGAGGTCTCCAGCAACACACCGGCAGGGGTCTCAACCAACTCACTGGCAGGGGTCTCCAGCAACACGCTGGCAGGGGTCTCCGGCAACACACTGGCAGAGGTCTCCAGCAACACACTGGCAAGTCTCCAGCATGACGCTGGCCGAGGTCTCCGGCAACACACTGGCTGCAGTCTCCAACAATACACTGGTAAGCGTCTCCAAGAACACACTGACAAGTCACCAGCAACACACTGGCAGAGGTCTCCAGCAACACGCTGGCAGGGGTCTCCGGCAACACACTGGCAGAGGTCTGCAACACACTGGCAAGTCTCCAGCATGACGCTGGCAGAGGTCTCCAGAAACACACTGACAATATATATATATATATATATATATATATATATATATATATATATATATATATATATATATATATATATATATATATATATATATATATATATATATATGTCGTACCTAGTAGCCAGAACGCACTTGTCAGCCTACTATGCAAGGCCAAATTTGCCTAATAAGCCAAGTTTTCCTGAATTAATATATTTTCTCTAATTTTTTTCTTATGAAAAGATAAAGCTACCCGTTTCATTATGTATGAGGTCAATTTTTTTTATTTTAGTTAAAATCAACGTAGATATATTACCGAACCTAACCAACCCTACCTAACCTAACCTATCTTTATAGGTTAGGTTAGGTTAGGTAGCCGAAAAAGTTAGGTTTGGTTAGGTTAGGTAGGTTAGGTCGTCGAAAACAATTAATTCATGAAAACTTGGCTTATTAGGCAAATCGGGCCTTGCATAGTAGGCCAAAAAGTGCGTTCTGGCTACTAGGTACGACATATATATATATATATATATATATATATATATATATATATATATATATATATATATATATATATATATATATATATATATATATATATATATATAAATATATATATATATATATATATATATATATATTATTAAATATGACCGAAAAAGTAAGATTAATAATTCTAACACGAATTTTCTCAATCTTTCGTACATTACGCTTCACTGTTGGAGGTAAATCAAAAATCACTTCTCCAAAATTCATTTTTATTTCTAGTCTGACGCGACACGGGCGCGTTTCGTAAAACTTATTACATTTTCAAAGACTTCACAAATACACAACTGATTAGAACTTGCGTTTCCCTGATTTTATATCTACATTTGAGTGAGGTGGGAAGGGTGATGTGGCATTACATTTGAGTGAGGTGGGAAGGGTGATGTGGCATTAACACAAGACAGAACACTAGGGGATATTAATAGGGTATTAAAAGTATCAACACAAGACAGAACAGAAACAATGGGTATTGAATAGAAGTGTTTGTAGAAAGCCTATTGGTCCATATTTCTTGATGCTTCTATATTGGAGCGGAGTCTTGAGGTGGGTAGAATATAGTTGTGCAATAATTGGCTGTTGATTGCTGGTGTTGACTTCTTGATGTGTAGTGCCTCGCAAACGTCAAGCCGCCTGCTATCGCTGTATCTATCGATGATTTCTGTGTTGTTTACTAGGATTTCTCTGGCGATGGTTTGGTTATGGGAAGAGATTATATGTTCCTTAATGGAGCCCTGTTGTTTATGCATCGTTAAACGCCTAGAAAGAGATGTTGTTGTCTTGCCTATATACTGGGTTTTTTGGAGCTTACAGTCCCCAAGTGGGCATTTGAAGGCATAGACGACGTTAGTCTCTTTTAAAGCGTTCAGTTTTGTGTCTGGAGAGTTTCTCATGAGTAGGCTGGCCGTTTTTCTGGTTTTATAGTAAATCGTCAGTTGTATCCTCTGATTTTTGTCTGTAGGGATAACGTTTCTATTAACAATATCTTTCAGGACCCTTTCCTCTGTTTTATGAGCTGTGGAAAAGAAGTTCCTGTAAAATAGTCTAATAGGGGGTATAGGTGTTGTGTTAGTTGTCTCTTCGGAGGTTGCATGGCTTTTCACTTTCCTTCTTATGATGTCTTCGATGAAACCATTGGAGAAGCCGTTATTGACTAGGACCTGCCTTACCCTACAGAGTTCTTCGTCGACTTGCTTCCATTCTGAGCTGTGGCTGAGAGCACGGTCGACGTATGCGTTAACAACACTCCTCTTGTACCTGTCAGGGCAGTCGCTGTTGGCATGTTGGCAGGGTAAGGCAGGTCCTAGTCAATAACGGCTTCTCCAATGGTTTCATCGAAGACATCATAAGAAGGAAAGTGAAAAGCCATGCAACCTCCGAAGAGACAACTAACACAACACCTATACCCCCTATTAGACTATTTTACAGGAACTTCTTTTCCACAGCTCATAAAACAGAGGAAAGGGTCCTGAAAGATATTGTTAATAGAAACGTTATCCCTACAGACAAAAATCAGAGGATACAACTGACGATTTACTATAAAACCAGAAAAACGGCCAGCCTACTCATGAGAAACTCTCCAGACACAAAACAGAACGCTTTAAAAGAGACTAACGTCGTCTATGCCTTCAAATGCCCACTTGGGGACTGTAAGCTCCAAAAAACCCAGTATATAGGCAAGACAACAACATCTCTTTCTAGGCGTTTAACGATGCATAAACAACAGGGCTCCATTAAGGAACATATAATCTCTTCCCATAACCAAACCATCGCCAGAGAAATCCTAGTAAACAACACAGAAATCATCGATAGATACAGCGATAGCAGGCGGCTTGACGTTTGCGAGGCACTACACATCAAGAAGTCAACACCAGCAATCAACAGCCAATTATTGCACAACTATATTCTACCCACCTCAAGACTCCGCTCCAATATAGAAGCATCAAGAAATATGGACCAATAGGCTTTCTACAAACACTTCTATTCAATACCCATTGTTTCTGTTCTGTCTTGTGTTGATACTTTTAATACCCTATTAATATCCCCTAGTGTTCTGTCTTGTGTTAATGCCACATCACCCTTCCCACCTCACTCAAATGTAATGCCACATCACCCTTCCCACCTCACTCAAATGTAGATATAAAATCAGGGAAACGCAAGTTCTAATCAGTTGTGTATTTGTGAAGTCTTTGAAAATGTAATAAGTTTTACGAAACGCGCCCGTGTCGCGTCAGACTAGAAATAAAAATGAATTTTGGAGAAGTGATTTTTGATTTACCTCCAACAGTGAAGCGTAATGTACGAAAGATTGAGAAAATTCGTGTTAGAATTATTAATCTTACTTTTTCGGTCATATTTAATAATATATGTCTACAGGAAAGACTGCTACCAAAATATACTAATATATATATATATATATTTATATATATATATATATATATATATATATATATATATATATATATATATATATATATATATATATATATATATATATATATATATATGTCGTACCTAATAGCCAGAACGCACTTCTCAGCCTACTATTCAAGGCCCGATTTGCCTAATAAGCCAAGTTTTCATGAATTAATGTTTTTTCGTCTACCTAACCTACCTAACCTAACCTAACCTAGCTTTTTTTGGCTACCTAACCTAACCTTACCTATAAATATAGGTTAGGTTAGGTTAGGTAGGGTTGGTTAGGTTCGATCATATATCTACGTTAATTTTAACTCCAATAAAAAAAAATTTACCTCATACATAATGAAATGGGTTGCTTTATCATTTCATAAGAAAAAAATTATAGTAAATATATTAATTCAGGAAAACTTGGCTTATTAGGCAAATCGGGCCATGAATAGTAGGCTGAGAAGTGAGTTCTGGCTACTAGGTACGACATATATATATATATATATATATATATATATATATATATATATATATATATATATATATATATATATATATATATATATATATATATATATATTGTGACGATAATCTCCTTCAAGAGATTGAGCCTGCTCTTCCCTCCACAATTACGTCGCAACAAATATATATAACAACTAGGGAAGAAATGTCCAACAACGACAACAACACCAGCAAGGTTTGCCAGCGAGCAAAACGTATGCAGCCAGGGACACCTGTTCAGACTCAAACCGCCAAACTACCTGTTGATCGCTACCGGCTCCGCTGATTGGTCGCCGGTCTGGCTGCACCTGCACTCGCCCCCCCCATACCACTTGATGTCTGGGGTCGCCACGACCTCAGACCTCAGAATGTTCTGTGCTTTCGCAGTTACCACTCCTCCCGGCTAGACGTTAGCGTATACTGAGAGAGGTGGTAGCTTAAAGCCAATATTCCAGCACCTTACCTTTATTTTTTGTATTGCACTTCTTGTTATTTTGTCTTAACGTAACTTTTCATTGTGTCATTTAATTATTCTTATTATTTTGATTGATTGATTTTATTATACGAATTTGTTTGTGCATTTTATTCATGTTTTATTTCTTTAACGTAATTAAAATTTCATTGTTAAAGTTTACTTGTGTTTTGTGTGTCTTCTCCTTACCTTACCACAGACGAAGTTCCAGTTTTTCTATTTTTTTTTAAAACTATGTGACGAGGCCATACCCCTAGCCTTAAACAGCCGAACACCAACGCGTTACCGTCACAATATATATATATATATATATATATATATATATATATATATATATATATATATATATATATATATATATATATATATATATATATATATATATATATATATATATATGCAACAATGATCACAAAAACACTGATCCAAGTATGCAGAATAACCACATGTGAAAAATAGAAAATGCTTAACGCTTTTTCGGCTAATTCGCCTTCATCAGAGCAAAGTAGAATCTACTTTGATGATTCTACTTTGCTCTGATGAAGGCGAATTAGCCGAAAACGCGTTAAGCATTTTCTATTTTTCACATGTGGTTATTCTGCATATATATATATATATATATATATATATATATATATATATATATATATATATATATATATATATATGTCGTACCTAGTAGCCAGAACTCACTTCTCAGCCTACTATGCAAGGCCCAATTTGCCTAATAAGCCAAGTTTTCATGAATTAATTGTTTTTCGACTACCTAACCTACCTAACCTAACCTAACCTAACTTTTTCGGCTACCTAACGTAACCTAACCTATGAAGATAGGTTAGGTTAGGTTAGGTTGGGTTGGTTAGGTTCCGTCATATATGTACGTTAATTTTAACTCCAATAAAACAAAATAGACCTCATACATAATGAAATAGGTAGCTTTATCATTTCATAAGAAAAAAATTAGAGAAAATATATTAATTCAGGAAAACTTGGCTTATTAGGCAAATCGGGCCTTGCATAGTAGGCTGAGAAGTGCGTTCTGGCTACTAGGTACGACATATATATATATATATATATATATATATATATATATATATATATATATATATATATATATATATATATAATGTCGTACCTAGTAGCCAGAACGCACTTCTCGGCCTACTATGCAAGGCCCGATTTGCCTAAGTTTTCATGAATTAATTGTTTTTCGACTACCTAACCTACCTAACCTAACCTAACCTAACTTTTTCTGCTACCTAACCTAACCTAACCCCTAAAGATAGGTTAGGTTAGGTTAGGTAGGGTTGGTTAGGTTTGGTCATATATCTACGTTAATTTTAACTCCAATAAAAAAAATTGATCTCATATATAATGAAATGGGTAGCTTTATCATTTCATAAGAAAAAAATTAGAGAAAATATAATAATTCAGGAAAACTTGGCTTATTAGGCAAATCGGGCCTTGCATAGTAGGCTGAGAAGTGCGTTCTGGCTACTAGGTACGACATATATATATATATATATATATATATATATATATATATATATATATATATATATATATATATATATATATATGTCGTACCTAATAGCCAGAACGCACTTCTCAGCCTACTATTCAAGGCCCGATTTGCCTAATAAGCCAAGTTTTCATGAATTAATGTTTTTTCGTCTACCTAACCTACCTAACCTAACCTAACCTAGCTTTTTTTGGCTACCTAACCTAACCTTACCTATAAATATAGGTTAGGTTAGGTTAGGTAGGGTTGGTTAGGTTCGGTCATATATCTACGTTAATTTTAACTCCAATAAAAAAAAATTGACCTCATACATAGAGAAAAGGGTTGCTTTATCATTTCATAAGAAAAAAATTATAGTAAATATATTAATTCAGGAAAACTTGGCTTATTAGGCAAATCGGGCCTTGAATAGTAGGCTGAGAAGTGAGTTCTGGCTACTAGGTACGACATATATATATATATATATATATATATATATATATATATATATATATATATATATATATATATATATATATATATATATATATTAATATATTTTGGTAGCAGTCTTTCTTGTAAACATATGTCGTTAAATATGACCGAAAAAGTAAGATTAATAATTCTAACACGAATTTTCTCAATCTTTCTTATGTTTCTTTTTACTGTAGATAGTAATTGAAAAATCGATTCTCCAAAATTCATTTTTATATCTAGTCTGACGCGACGCTTGAACGCGTTTCGTAATAACTTATTACATTTTCAAAGACTTTAGTTTACACACACACACAACTGTAACCTTAAAACACTAAACAGAGTTTTACTTATGCTAAACACTTAAACAGCTTGTCTCATATACTCGCATTTGGGTGAGGTGATATGTTGCAACAGTTTTGGATGAGGTGAACAAACTTTTGACCAACACAAGACAGAACACGGAACATTGGGTATTAATTGGATAAATGAGAGGGAAGAATGGAAGTAACTGCAAAGGGTCTATTGGCCCAACTTCCTCTTGATGCTTCTATATTGATTCTGAGTCTATATTAATACTTTTGGTAAGCTATTTAGAAAACTTTCTAAATGGCTTACCAAAATCTTGTCCCCATTGATAGTAACTATTTCCTCTTCTCATATGACCAATTCTCTTGAATTAGTTAACAAATTTATTAGTGTTCGTGTCACTCCTGATGTAAAGGTAATCTGTTTTGACATTTGTTCCTTGTTTACAAAGGTACCGGTTGATGATATTCTTGATTATCTTGCTCGTGAACTAATGAGTCATGTTTTACCTCTTTCTGCTGATATTAATGTCAATCATGTTAAGTTGTGCATTAAAGAATGTAAATTTACTTTTAATAATGAGTATTATTTACAGACATTTGGAATGGCAATGGGAAATCCTATATCGCCATTGCTTTCAAACTTGTACATGGAATTCTTCGAAATTAAATTTATTTCAAAAATTACCCCTGGAATCATTCCATGGTTTAGATATGTTGATGATATTTTGTGTATATAGCCTACAAATAAAAAAAAGGATCAAAGTTATATAAACCACTGCTAATGTTCAAATTACTTTCTTTTTTAATCTGTATCAAAGAAGATTCAATTATGTTCCTGTTACAAGTGCTTTTACAATTCGTTATTGAAGAAGCCATCTCCCAATCAATTTGGTGAGAATTTTCTGACAGATTAACAAACAAAGCATTAGACAATTGGCCATGTCGTACAGAGTATTTATGTTGCGAAAATTCTGCTTTTCAAATCTTTAGATGTTTGCCCAACATAGAACTTATTACAGTCTTTACAAGGTATTTTATAAATGACACAATTATCACTACGAGGGCTGTTCCTAACTAATAGCTTACCAACAGTATTTTCGTAGCTAAACAATACATGTATATCAAAAAGTTTCTAGGCCCAGACAATATTCTCAAACACAGAGAAATATGGTAAACTTAACACATTATTTGGGCGAATTTTTTCACTGCATATATTATTATAATATGTACGACGTGCTTAGCTACGACAAACTTCTAAAAAACTCGGTGGGTAACAAAGCTTGAGACCAAACGAATCAATATTCTTAAACTCTTCATCTAAGAATTCTGGACTCACAACTCGAAGAGCTCTTAGATACATTGAGGAAAAAAATTATTTTTTCACATTGTATCTATGCGCTGAAAAACAATGAACATAAGATAAACTATTCTTAGGTTTTCTGTAGACACTAAACTTTAGTGAAAAATCTTCCCTATGAATAAGTTCATCTAGGAATGGCAAACATTTATAAATTTCAGTCTCCATAGTAAATTCTATAGAGGTGATTTGTTCATTAAGTTTGACTACAAATTCGTCTGTGTTGCGAAGTATATATATATATATATATATATGCGAACAAGCCTGAATGGTCCCCAGGACAATATGCAACTGAAAACTCCTGGGGACCATTGTCCTGGGGACCATTCAGGCTTGTTCGCATTTGTGTTCCTCACGTGTGCCCCAAAGAATGAGGTGATTTGGTAAAATGCTATGCCCAAGATTACTATCCGAGTGCCGGCGGTGGGGTGGTTCAAATAGCCTCGGCTATCACCTCATTTTGTCCGGTCGTGATGGTCAAGTGGATTAAGGCGTCTTGTACATACCAGTTGCGTTGCTCCTGGGAGTATGGGTTCGAGTCACTTCTGGTGTGTGAGTTTTCAGTTATATATATATATAAATATATATGCCGTACCTAGTAGCCAGAACTCACTTCTCAGCCTACTATTCAAGGCCCGATTTGCCTAATAAGCCAAGTTTTCCTGAAATAATATATTTACTATAATTTTTTTCTTATGAAATGATAAAGCAACCCTTTTCTCTATGTATGAGGTCAATTTTTTTTTATTGGAGTTGAAATTAACGTAGATATATGACCGAACCTAACCAACCCTACCTAACCTAACCTAACCTATATTTATAGGTAAGGTTAGGTTAGGTAGCCAAAAAAAGCTAGGTTAGGTTAGGTTAGGTTAGGTAGGTTAGGTAGACGAAAAAACATTAATTCATGAAAACTTGGCTTATTAGGCAAATCGGGCCTTGAATAGTAGGCTGAGAAGTGCGTTCTGGCTATTAGGTACGACATATATATATATATATATATATATATATATATATATATATATATATATATATATATATATATATATATATATATATATATATATATATATATATATATATATGTCGTACCTAATAGCCAGAACGTACTTATCAGCCTACTATTCAAGGCCCGATTTGCCTAATAAGCCAAGTTTTCATGAATTAATGTTTTTTCGACTACCTAACCTACCTAACCTAACCTAACCTAACTTTTTCTGCTACCTAACCGAACCTAACCTATGAAGATAGGTTAAGTTAGGTTAGGTAGGGTTGGTTAGGTTCGGTCATATATCTACGTTAATTTTAACTCCATTAAAAAAAAATTGACCTCATACATAATGAAATGGGTAGCTTTATCATTTCGTAAGAAAAAAACTAGAGAAAACATATTAATTCATGAAAACTTGGCTTATTAGGCAAATCGGGCCTTGCATTGTAGGCTGATAAGTGCGTTCTGGCTACTAGGTACGACATATATATATATATATATATATATATATATATATATATATATATATATATATATATATATATATATATATATATATATATATATATATATATATATATATACATATATATATATCGTACCTAGTAGCCAGAACACACTTCTCGGCCTACTATGCAAGGCCCGATTTGCCTAGTAAGCCAAGTTTTCATGAATTAATTGTTTTTCGACTACCTAACCTACCTAACCTAACCTAACCTAACTTTTTCGGACACCTAACCTAACCTAACCTATTAAGATAAGTTAGGTTAGGTTAGGTAGGGTTGGTTAGGTTCGGTCATATATCTACGTTAATTTTAGCTCAAATAAAAAAAAATTGACCTCATACATAGTGAAATGGGTAGCTTTAACATTTCATAAGAAAAAAATTAGAGAAAATATAATAATTCATGAAAACTTGGCTTATTAGGCAAATCGGGCCTTGTATAGTAGGCTGAGAAGTGCGTTCTGGCTACTAGGTACGACATTTATATATATATATATATATATATATATATATATATATATATATATATATATATATATATATATATATATATATATATATATGTCGTACCTAGTAGCCAGAACGCACTTCTCAGCCTACTGTGTGTGACGGTGTTCCCCTCCTTATATTTCTCCCACGCCTGCTGTAAGAGTCATGTCCACTTTACCTGAGCGTTCTCTACGTCGCAGGCATCAGTTTGATATATGTGGGAGAGTGTAGTGTTCTCGAGGTATCGAGAAATTTGTAAGAGAAGAGTATTTTGGCCTGTGGTTTAGGCCCTTTAGGAAGCCAATATGGCGCTGGCTACTCTGTTTTGCCGCCAAAACTGTGTGACGTCGGTGGCACCAGATTGGTCACCGACAGCGATGTGGCATAGGGAGCCAATGAAAACCTCCCATGGCGAATATGACGTCACGAAGGAAGGGGGGTCCGGTCAGAGCGCCACGGCGGCGCCATCAGTCAGACACGACATGTCAAGGTGGTCGGATGTCTTAAGATTGATCCTGTCAATTTGACAGTAACACGGCACTCCCGTGGATCTTACGCGTCACCCGTAGTCTGCCAGTACGCCGGGAGGTCTTCCTTCATTCCATGTGTGGACCGAAGAGGGAATTGACGGAATATTGAGCATCAAGTGCTCCAGGGTCGGGTGCTGTGCAGGTGAAGTCTAGGCAGCATCGTCTGGGACGTCTGATAGCTTCACAGTGACGACGTAGCGGCTGGGCCAATCCACTGGGAAGCAGTGAAGAAGACACTAATCGGGAATCCGAACGACTGCAGCCGAGACGTAGGCAGGCAGCCGTAGCTGGGAGGAGAAGTTGACGGCCAGGAGACCGACTCCAACCCTACAAGAAGTCGTGGAGGAGCACGGACCTGCAGTGGAAAGGCACGGAGACGACGCGTTTATGGTGGGACGTTGATTGAGTTTCTGGAGGACACGACAGGGTGTGTGTGGGGGCGTTCACTACACAAGGCAGGAGCCTGGACCAGGAGCTACAACTCAACTCTCACCGGAGGATAGGTGGAAGTAGGTGATTCTAGTTTCCCTCCCAATTCCCCTTTAGTCAGCTATATTATTTAGCCAGAGTATTTTGTATGTCGTGAGCAAGGCTCACCTATGTCACAGTAATGCACAAGTGTGCAGTGGGGCTACATAGAGCACTCACGATATTTATGATTATTATTGGTGTGTGCAGGCACCTGGAGTAATTGATGAATTTACTGTGTTGATAATGTCTTTCATGAGACTTTATTATGATCATTTAGTGAGAGAATATATATATATAAATATACCAGTATTTGGAGTTACGCTATGTGCCCAATAACTATGTTATTACCATTATTGATGTCTATGATTCATCCATATATATATATATAAGTCTATGCTCGTGTATTGAATAATCATTCATGTGTGCAGTGATTAATTGTGTTATCGCCTACGAGAGGAATTACTGAATCTAAGAACAGTACCGTGGTTAAGTGCATTCATTGTAATTATTATTAAGTACAGTGCATTACTCTAGTACAGTGAAATATCACGTTAAGTGCTGTAGGAATGAGTTATTGAACTTGAGATCAGTGTGGTGATTCATTGCGTTCTATTTGCCATTATAGAAGTATTGTGTTGATGACAAATATAGTGACTCATGCGAATTTAAAGAAACAGGCGCCTCATGCCAGGCAAACAAATAAACGAACATTTGCGCGGTAGGAGTCACCCAGCTGATTTTGACATTGACGTGAGGGGGAGCATTGCCAGCTTGGCGAGTTCATGATTATATGTGGGAACTAGTGACTTCTGCCTGAAACAGCTGTTTGCTTATTGATATAATCTTGTGATGTCTTTGAATGAGTTTTAAGTAAAATACAAAATACCTTGGTGTTTATATCATCCCCTCCATATTTCTTGTGGCTATCTAATACCTGAAAGGAAATAGAGTGATAGAAATAAATACCTGCCTGATATCAGATCTATTGAGTGTGTTCTTGCCACTGCTACCACAATTCAACAAAACCACTGACGTGTTACTGGACACTGGTAACACCAGTTAGCGACCATGTGGTTAGTAGTAGAGCCCATGTCGGGGCGGGCACACAATAGTTAAGAGAACAAGTTGTGTTCCCACTCTTTCTCGATCAGAGGCCGGTTGGGATTCACTGGGATACTCTCCTGGCGAACAGTGGCGCCGCGAGGATAGAGTGAAGACCTGCAGGGCTACGGTGAGTGATCATGAGTATACTGTTACACGCCCATCTTATGGTGGTGAACCCCGACATATGCAAGGCCCGATTTACCTAATAAGCCAAGTTTTCATGAATTAATGTTTTTTTGGCTACCTAACCTACCTAACCTAACCTAACCTAATCTATAGAGATAGGTTAGGTTAGGTTACGTAGGGTTGGTAAGGTTCAGTCATATATCTACGTTAATCTTAACTCCAATAAAAAAAAAATTGACCTCATACATAATGAAATGGGTAGCTTTACCATTTCATAAGAAAAAAAATAGAGAAAATATATTTATTCAGTAAAACTTGGCTTATTAGGCAAATTGGGCCTTGCATAGTAGGCTGAGAAGTGCGTTCTGGCTACTAGGAACGACATATATATACATATATATATATATATATATATATATATATATATATATATATATATATATATATATATATATATATATATATATATATATATATATATATATATATATATATATGTCGTACCTAGTAGCCAGAACTCACTTCTCAGCCTACTATTCAAGGCCCGATTTGCCTAATAAGCCAAGTTTTCCTGAATTAATATATTTACTATATTTTTTTTCTTATGAAATGATAAAGCAACCCTTTTCTCTATGTATGAGGTCAATTTTTTTTTATTGGAGTTAAAATTAACGTAGATATATGACCGAACCTAACAAACCCTACCTAACCTAACCTAACCTATATTTATCGGTAAGGTTAGGTTTGGTAGCCAAAAAAAGCTAGGTTAGGTTAGGTTAGGTCGGTTACGTAGACGAAAAAACATTAATTCATGAAAACTTGGCTTATTAGGCAAATCGGGCCTTGAATAGTAGGCTGAGAAGTGCGTTCTGGCTATTAGGTACGACATATATATATATATATATATATATATATATATATATATATATATATATATATATATATATATATATATATATATATATATATATATGTCGTACCTAGTAGCCAGAACGCACTTATCAGCCTAATATGCAAGGCCCGATTTGCCTAATAAGCCAAGTTTTCATGAATTAATGTTTTTTCGACAACCTAACCTACCTAACCTAACCTAACCTAACTTTTTCAGCTACCTAACCGAACCTAACCTATGGAGATAGCTTAGGTTAGGTTAGGTAGGGTTGGTTAGGTTTGGTCATATATCTACGTTAATTTTAACACCAATAAAAAAAAATTGACCTCATATATAATAAAATGAGTAGCTTTATCAATTCATAAGAAAAAAATTTGAGAAAATATATTAATTCAGGAAAACTTGGCTTATTAGGCAAAACGGGCCTTGCATATTAGGCTGAGAAGTGCGTTCTGGCTAATAGGTACGACATATATATATATATATATATATATATATATATATATATATATATATATATATATATATATGGAAAAGAGCGGAGGTTTCCACACTGCAGTCTACACTAAGGAAACGAACATAGGAATGTGCCTAAATGCCAACAGCGACTGCCCAGACAGGTACAAGAGGAGTGTTGTTAACGCTTGTGTCGACCGTGCTCTCAGCCACAGCTCAGAATGGAAGCAAGTCGACAAAGAACTATGTAGGGTAAAGCAGGTCCTAGTCAACAACGGCTTTTCCAATGGTTTCGTCGAAGACATCATAAGAAGGAAAGTGAAACGCCATGCAACCTCTGAAGAGACAACTAACACAACACCTATACCCCCTATTAGACTATTTTACAGGAACTTCTTTTCCACAGCTCATAAAACGGAGGAAAGGGTCCTGAAAGATATTGTTAATAGAAACGTTATCCCTACAGACAAAAATCAGAGGATACAACTGACGATTTACTATAAAACCAGAAAAACGGCCAGCCTACTCATGAGAAACTCTCCAGACACAAAACAGAACGCTTTAAAGGAGACCAACGTCGTCTATGCCTTCAAATGCCCTCTTGGGGACTGTAAGCTCCAAAAAACCAGTATATAGGCAAGACAACAACATCTCTTTCTAGGCGTTTAACGATGCATAAGCAACAGGGCTCCATTCAGAAACATATAATCTCTTCCCACAACCAAACCATCGCCAGAGAAATCCTAGTAAACAACACAGAAATCATCGATAGATACAGCGATAGCAGGCGGCTTGACGTCTGCAAGGCTCTACACATCAAGAAGTCAACACCAGCAATCAACAGCCAATTAATGCACAACTATATTCTACCCACCTCAAGACTCCGCTCCAATATAGAAGCATCAAGAAATATGGAACAATAGGCTTTCTACAAATCACTTCCATTCAATACCCATTGTTTTGTGTTCTGTCTTGTGTTTAGGAATTTAATACCCTATTAATACCACCTTACCCCATCCACCTCACTCAAATGTAGATATAAACAAATCGAAGATGTGTAAGTTCTTCTTCTCAGAGAGTTCACCCAGTGAGCCAACTGCATGCTGACTTTGTCTCCTGTAGCACAGAGCATCACCTTCACTCACCAGACCACTCCACAAGTGATCATTTGAATTTCATCATGGAATTCCAATTGACTTATAATCGATCCAGCAATGCTGCTCAGTGTAGGAAAAGACCATCGATAATGGATACTAGTTCCGAAAGTGACGGCGAGTGGCATCACGTGAATAAGGCTAACAGGACAAGCCACTCCATGACGACCCATCGCCCATTAAACTCTCCAGCTCCTCCAGCTCTCCCAGCGCCTCAGACTAGATCTACGCTTCCAGTCTTCAAAGTGCAGCACACGGAAGGTAAGTCTTCCTACGCTACTGTAGTGGACCTGGAAAAAGAGTACCCCCAGCTCCAGGTCAGAGCCAAACCTAATCTCTAAGGAGAATACATTCTGAGGCCTAAAGACGAGTCGGCCGCTACGATTCTAAAAAATTTCGCAAAATGTGAGGAACTGAAACCAGAAGATAAAATAAGTAAAATCATTGTCCTCCACTATCCCTTGCATATGGCCCTTGGCCATCTCGAAAAGCTGAACTATGTGGTGTCAGCAGAGAGATGCCAAGTACGAACCACAAAACAGGAAACTCGACAAGTCCTTCTCACAGTAAGAGGACGGATCCCGGAGAAACTTGACCTTGGAATCTGGGGTGTGTTCCAACACAGGCCTTACACCCCAGAACCCCTAAGATGCTTTAGATGTCAGAGATTTGGGCATCACAAAGATGACTGCCAACGCCCAGTGAGGTGCGGAGTCTGCAGCCAGCCCCATGATACAAAAACATGTATTGATAAATTCAAGGCAAACCACCCTGTTCAGGCAAAATGCCCAAATTGTTCCAAGGCACATCATGCCTGGAACTTGAAATGCTCTGAAAGGCTCAAAAGGCTTCAAACGAATCCCACCATGCCTACAGCGGAGCCGAAACCCCCACCAAAACGAATACCAGCTCCCATGCCCACTAAAACCGCGTGGGGTCTACCCATTCAGGAAGAGGGGGCACACGGCCCTTCACCATCGGCCATGGTGAAGGGTGAGAAGACAGTACAGGACAAAAAGAAAGATGGAGGACACAAGAATCATGTTCAAAGCAGTCGGCCTCCCATTTCATCCAGCAAGCACACTGGGGCCAATAGGAGTAGCAATTCCAGTGCCAAAGTTACCACCGAGAAGGGTCTAAAAGCCACTAGGCCCCTAACCTGCACAACATTAAATAGTGCTCCCACTGAACTGGACGCTCTCTGGCCAATGCTCAAAACTTTGGTCACTGAGTTGATCGAAAGTCTGCTGTCTTCACATGGAATCAAGCAAACCACTGAGACTCTGAAGACAATTGAGCACAAGCTCAAAAAATTTGAAGATGTAATATCCACACCGTCAAGACAGCAGGGCAGGAGACACCCCCATAAAAAGCAGATAGAGTCCAGCTCGTCGGAAAGCGACATTGATTAGTCAATTTCAGGTCCACTAAGAACCTATACACCAATTGCAACTTCCATGGCGTGTTCATCAGACTCCATGGATACCACGGAATTATCAGCAAATTCCAAGAACCTAGAATTCTAAAGATCCTGCAATGGAATGCGCAAGGACTGTGCACTAAATTGCAACACTTGCAATGCATAGCAGCAACCAAAGGCATAGACATCCTGATACTACAGGAGAGCTTGTTCGAGCCGGATTAGAACCTAAAATCTCAGGCTATCGAGGCTTCTTCCTTCCATGGATCAATGGGCAATCCAGGGGATGTGCAATCTATGTAAAATGTGACCTGATCTCCAAATCCATAACCAGCCCACCCAATTGTGGAGAAGGGACAGAGGTAATGGGAGTCACCATTGAGCTAAGACACGACAAACTTGAAGTGTTCAATGTGTACAGGTCTCCACAAGCCGAAATGGATCTCTCTGTGTTATTTGGACACGCGACAACAACAAACACAATCATTTGTGGAGATTTTAATGCCATCATCGATTGGCACTGGGCTCGAACAGAACAAATGAAGCCGGCATACATATTACACATCTACTGGACCAGCTTCCAGAAATACAAATCCTAAACAAGAATGAACCTACCAACATCCAAGGAGGCAGATTAGACCTAACCTTCGTTTCAGCCTCCCTAAGAGATGCAGCAACATGGTCAGTTGAGCCCACACTCACAAGCGACCACTATGGGGTCCAAATTGATCTTCAGTTAGACCTACCCACCCCACCTCCGCCTCCATCTGAAGCCTGGAACTTTGCTTTAGCAAACTGGGACCGATTTCAAAACCTCATTTCAGAGTGGCAAAAAAACTATGATCTTCCCGAAGACATTAATCATGCAGAACAAGAATTTGTCAAAGCGATTCAAAGTGCAGCCAACCACTCAATCCCACTGAAAAAACAGTCCACCGGACACCATAAAGATCATTGGTACAATTGCGAACGTGTCAAAGAACTCAACCATAGACTCAATAGAACAAGAAAGCTATACAAAAAGCAGCCAAGTGACCGCAACAGGATCTTACTTTGTGAGGTCAAGGAACATGTACATCGAGAGACCAGACAAATAAAAGAACAAAAGTGGCTGGAATGGTGTTCACACCTGAATGAACACACCTCTCTCGGAGAGATGTGGCAGCAAATTCACCGGGCCAAAGGGAATAAAACACCTAAAGCTCCACACCCCAAGGATCCTCAACAGGAAGCCGAAGTACTGGCAACCAGGTTTGCAGAGAGAGCAGCCAGCAATCAACTTCCACCAGATGTATTAGCAGTACAGACCGGACTAGAGGAAGAAAGGTGGCACAGAATCCTTACAGCATGTGAAGAAGTCTCTGACACTAATGCCCCCTTCACACTGGATGAGCTCAATCGGGCTAAGAAAAACTCCAAGGATACATCCCCTGGAGCCGACAAAATAACCTATAAAATTATTAGAAACCTCGGCCCAGAGGGAGACGCTGCATACCTAAGGTTAATTAATTTAGCCTGGACTTCTCAAACTAGACCTTCTGCTTGGAATAGAGCAGACATAGTGCCGATCCCAAAACCCAAAGATCCAGCTAATCCCAGGCCCATCTCTCTCCAAAGCTGTGCAGCCAAGACGGCTGACAGAATGGCACTCAACAGACTGGAGTGGAAAATGCCTAAACTACACCATGATATGTATGCCTATAGAAGAGGGGTTGGCACAGTGGAATGTATTACAACTCTGTTAGCCCACTTGAATGACAGACCAGGAATGCTGATATTTCTGGACCTCGAAAAAGCCTTTGAACTGGCTAGCGCCCCAGCTATTCTCTGCTGCCTCATTGACAAAGAGGTCAGAGGCAACCTGCTCTCCTGGACCAAAAACTGTCTCATAAACAGAGAAGCAAGAGTAAAACTTCATGGCACAGTCTCTGAGTACAAAAGACATGAAAATGGTACACCGCAAGGAGGTATTCTCAGCCCTCTTGTCTTCAACTGTTTAATGGAAAGAATAATGAGGTTGAAACTCCCACATCACTGCAGGCTGCTAAACTACGCGGACGACTTTGTCATCATCATAAAAGGAAGGGATGCGGCGCGCCTTGCACCCAAATGCTTAGACTGCATCAGTAAAGAGGCAAAACAGATTGGGATCAAACTCAACCCCTCAAAGTCAAAGGCCATGCCCATAAAAATAGCGAAGCCCAACATCCAACTCACAGTACAGGGTCAACCAATAGAATGGGTCGACACCTATCAGTATCTAGGAATCATCCTGGACACACACATGAATTTTAATGCTGAGGTCACTAACTTGAGAGTGCGAACTGCGGCCCGAACGGCAATCCTCAGGTCGCTAACCTCCCTTTCTGGAGGAGCCAATCTGCAAGTCCTCCGCACATACTATGTACAGGCAGTCAGATCAGTGATCGATTATGCCGCACCTGCACTCACAAATCTATCACACCAACAGTGGAAAAAGCTTGAAGTTGCCCAAAACAATGCTATGAGAGCTGCACTGGGAGCCCCCATATGGACCAGGCTTGAAACTCCTAGACTGGAGACGGGTTTGCCCTCTCTACAAGAAAGAATATCACAAAGGACAGCTACAATTATCAGTAAGATAATTATTTCTTCTGATCCAATCCCAGTATGGCAGGCCTTGGTGGTTGGACTAGGCCAAAACATGGAAACTCTTGGGTTGCAAGAGAGGGAAAAGTCAGAAACAGACTACATTTAAAAAACATGATTCTTGATAGAGAGGGTGATCATCGGCACCCAAATTACACTCCTTCCGCGCCATGGGAAGAGCCTACTTTCAAAATAGTAATAGAAAGTCTCCCAATGAAAAAGGCTGCCTATGATCCGACAATCCTACGGCGCATAATAGAAGAGCAAATGTATAGCATAGCAGTAGCAGGAGCCACCCACATCTTCACAGACGGATCGGTGGACACAGAATATGAGAGTGCTGGCGCTGCTCTTTGCACAACCAGCGTACAGGCATATTGGAGACTGGGAGGACTAGTATCATCAACCCAAACTGAGCTGTTTGCCATACAACAGGCATTCGCATATGTGATTGCACAAAACACTCAAAATGCAATCATACACACAGACTCAAAAGCTGCACTTCAAATACTAGGACAAAAACAGTGGAAAGATAATGTGGAAATAATTACTACCATTTTGTATCTTGGAGCAGTCGCTAAAGGCAAAGGACTCAACATAACTTTAAACTGGATCCCATCCCATATTGGAATCCCATTAAATGAAAAAGCTGATGAAATTGCTAAATTGGCAACTCGTCATCCAGTGATACATAAAACAATTCAACCCAGCCTAGAGAACATAAAAAACATCATCACCAAATAACTCTCACATCTCAACAAAGCCTATCTGCACCAGAGAATAGCTGAAGGTTCGCCATCTGCAACATGATATCTTCAGGCAACCAAATTAGAAAGATTAAATATCCCAAAAGGAATCCACAGGGAAAAAGCAGTTAGGTTATATAGACTACGTCTAGGTTACAGATGCAAGTGTTGTGGCGTTTGGACGCCTGGTATGGAGTGTGGTGTTGTGGAGTGCATAGCGGCACAGGAGGCCAGGTGGTGGTGGGTACGGTGAGGATCGGTGTAATGAGGTCAGGTGTGTCAGGACGCAGAGCCTGGCTGTTGAGAGACGTGGTGTTATAATGAGGTCATCAGTGGTTGGGTTGACCAGAGGTGATGGTGTGTCGGAGTGGGTAAGTGTTATGGATAAGATTATAATGTAGAATTTCAAAATTTCAGGTGTTGGTGGTTGCAGTGGACGAGCGAAGTAGATATACTAATTTCTTATTAAGTTGTTACAGGAATCTCGCTAGAGGCGAGCCAGTGGCAGTATGATGTTTTAGTGACATAAGTGTGAAATTATTTTAATGAGGTATTTATTGTGATAATGTATGTGTATGTATATACTGTATATTACCTCATCGGCACCATTACTGAGTGTTAGGCTTGAGAAGGTCCCCCGGGATCATGTCACAGAGCTTCAGGTAGAGTAGAAGGGAAGCTATGAGGCTACACTCAGTTATTCTAGAAAAAAAAGGGGGAGGAAGTGAAGCCAACGTGACGTTATAGGCGAAATTCGCCCCCTGACATCAAAGCAGGGATAAGGGCCAGCTGCAATGGTTTTGCAGCTGCGCTCAGGCTATATACGGGGAGAGAGTAAGGAGCCGAGGGGGTTATGTAATAATGGGATCGAGCCAGGGGGCTCCGAGGGAATATTTTGCAGGTACAGCGGTCGGGAAGGTGTGAATACAGGTGGACACACTCTGGGCGGATGGGCCTCGACCAGAGAGCTGTGAGGGATCTACAGCGTTCTGGGATTGGTGCCCTGGAACGAGACGTCAGCACAGACCCAAGGGAACATGACCCTGGGGTAGGAATCTCCGTTGCTCTGGAGGCCAGGATCACGTTAGCTCAGAGCAACGATGGGACATTGACAACATTCACCAGGCTGGACAGCCTGGGTTTTGTCTGGGTCATGGAGGATCTATGACCTAGCAATCATGGGACACGAAGACAAGAGAGGTGATGCTGCCAATTGTGGAGGAGGCCAGTGCAACATTGTGTGATCATTGTAAGCCCTTATGTCAACAGTACAGGGCAAGATGTTAAATTATAATTAACTTGTTACTAAGGATGCAGAACCTTAGATATATATGTTTTGTGTATATATTAATGACTAGTGTCATTTCTGTTTAAGTGCCAGCATTCTGGTCAATGTAATTTTATGGTTATGTTTGTATGTAATTATATGTCAGCAGTTTAGGTATATGTGTATTGTTGGAGATGGGAAAAATTATTACAGACTATTTTACCTGTGCTATGATGTGAATATAATGTATATGTTGGAGAAGTGTTGTGAGTCATGTCGGGGAAAATTTTAATTTATTTCATCGTGTGTATGATGAACTTATTGGATGATTTTTTAGTTGTACACATATGGTGGGTGCATCCTCCAGGTCCTTGCACTAATGGAACCATTGCAATGATGCATATGGGGACATATGCGTGTTTAAGGAGGGGAGTGGTGTTGTAATCCACAAGTTAGTAGGAATTATTAGCTAGAGGATCATTACTACAACACTTAACGAATGATGATTGGAAGTACATGTAAGTAGACAGACTATGGATCACATATCTAAGAAAGGTCAATGGATTAAGACCGAAGCTGTTTAGCCAAATTAATAATTCCTGGAAAGAGGAATTATTCTTCGTCAGACTTCTAGGATCAAGGTTACCGCTCTAGGGATAAGGTTAATCGGATTATACCTTCCTTGAGAGGAGTGGTGAAATGTTTGAGGCCATGGTTGGCTAGAGTCAGTCTGATTGTGGGAGTTGAACTGGCAAGTCCTCTGGATCCCCGTTTGCGGCAGCAGCGAAGTGTAGCAGACAGCTATGCGAGAACCTGATGTGATCTTAGTGACGAAGTTAAGTCTGCAGTATGTGAGTATTGAATGAAAGACTAACCGGGTGTGGAGCGTTGTAGTAATCATTCCGTATTAGGGACTTAGGCGGAAGTTACGAGTGTGGGTGGTGATCGCGGAGGTCAAGTGGTCTATGGGTATTGGAAGTGTATTGACCTAATAGAGTATGTTAATATGTATTTATTTGTCAGAGTCTATTCTTTGTAATTAAATGACAAAACCCGACGGCCTTTAAATACCTTCCATATGTTCATTCATTGTGTTCCAGTACAAACCGAGTGGTACGCCTGAAGGGTCTGGTGTGTGTAGGAGTATAGGTGGTAGTAACGGTTGCTGAGGCAAGGTGTTATGTGTTGTGTATTCGCTGGGTTCGGAATGAACCGGGGTTCAGCGTCACGACACCCATCCCATATTGGAATCCCATTAAATGAAAAAGCTGATGAAATTGCTAAATTGGCAACTCGTCATCCAGTGATACATAAAACAATTCAACCCAGCCTAGAGAACATAAAAAACATCATCACCAAAAAACTTTCACATCTCAACAAAGCCTACCTGCACCAGAGAATAGCTGAAGGTTCGCCATCTGCAACATGGTATCTTCAGGCAACCAAATTAGAAAGGTTAAATATCCCAAAAGGAATCCACAGGGAAATAGCAGTTAGGTTATATAGACTACGTCTAGGTTACAGATGCAACTGGGAGATTGGTGAACCCCGACAGAGAGAGTGCATCTTCTGCCAAATTGTCACAGAAAAGCCATTACTTCACTATCTTCTGGAATGTGAAGCAACCAATGACCTTAGAAGAGCTTTAAGAGTTCCTGAATCATGCAGTGGCCACCCTGAAGCCATCAACACAGCCACTCTCCTGGTCAACAAAGGTGTCCAGCAGCTGGACACCCTCATAAAGACTGTGAAGCAGTATCCTCCCCCGCGATAACAGCTTGATGGTTAAATGCAACCTCAGAATACTGAGAAAAAAAAAAATATTTGTACCACTTACGGGCTATTCATGCCCGTGCCACCTCTTGGGTGGCTTAATCTTTATCAATCAATCAATCAATCGTGTAAGTTCTATTCAGTTGTGTATGTGTAAGCTAAAGTCTTTGAAAATGTAATAAGTTTTACGAAACGCGCTCAAGTGTCGCGTCAGACTAGAAATAAAAATGAATTTTGGAGAATTGATTTTTGAATTACCACCAACAGTGAAAAGAAACGTACGAAAGATCGAGAAAATTCGTGTTAGAATTATTAATCTTACTTTTTCGGTCATATTTAATAATATATGTCTACAGGAAAGACTGCTACCAAAATATACTAATATATATATATATATATATATATATATATATATATATATATATATATATATATATATATATATATATATATATATATATACCCGCAATATACCCGCAATATATATTTATACCCGCAATGCGGGTATAAAATCAACTAGTATTGTAAGATTGTTCACTTGAGAATGAACCATGGAGGTTCGAAACGTAGTGCAAATTATACAAATAAGTGTAATACACTCTATAGTAAATCACTTCTTTTCTTCACCTTAAAAGTGCGAAAATGAGTTTTGGAGAACTCCTATTCCAATTAAGCCCTGATGCTAAAAAAATAGTTAGAGGGATAGAAGCCCTAAACCAGAAAATAATAAATACAGAATATGCGGTCATATTCAATGAAAAATGTTTGAAAGAAAACCTGCTGCCAGTATACACCAATATATATATATATATATATATATATATATATATATATATATATATATATATATATATATATATATATATATATATATATATATATATATATATATATATATATATATATATATATATATATATATATATATATATATACCCATATATATATACAAGCATACATAAACATCAGTGGCCTATTTGAGGTTAGCTAACATCAGAACTGCTTTCAAAAACCTGTGTAAGGAATCCTTCAGAATCTTGTATACCACATATATAAGACCAATCCTTAAGTATGCAGCCCCAGCATAGAGCTCGTACCTTGTCAAGCACAAGAGAAAGCTGGAAAAATTTCAGAGGTATACCACTAGGCTAATCCCAGAACTAAGAGGCATGAGTTATGAGGAAAGGCTGCGTGGACTTAACCTCACGTCACTGGAAGACAGAAGAGCTCGGGGAGACATGATCAATACATACAAATTTTCAGGGAATTGACAGACAAGGATGGATTATTTAACACGGTTGTACAAGCACAAGGGGACACAGATGGAAGCTGAGTATTCAAATGAGAAAGATACATTAGAAAGAACTTTTTCAGTGTCAAAGTAGCTAGTAAATGGAAGCATTAGGCAGTGATGTTGTGGAGACTGACTCCATACACAGTTTCAAATTTAGACATAATGGAACCTATTTGGCTCTGGAATCTGTACATAAGTTCATTGACGGTTGAAAGGCGAGACCAAAGAGCCAAAACTCAACCCCCGCAAGCAAAGCTAGGTGAGTACAACTAGGTGAGTACACAAAGATTTTTCCCCCCTGATGCCCATATCAAGAGGATAACATCAGCGGCATATGTCAGGTTGGCCAACATACGAACGGCCTATTAAAACTTGTGTAAGGAATCATAATGAACGTTCTATACCACGTATGTCAGACCAATTATGAACTTAGGTTCTGTTGGCGCGCCAACAGAAGCTAAGCACCTGAGGCAGCTCCAGCATGGAGTCCATATCTCGTTAAGTATATGACAGAATTGGAGAAGGTTCAGAAGTTTGCCACCAAACTAATGCCTGAACAGAGGGGCATAAGCTATGATGAGAGACTACGGGAATTAAATCTCAAGTCGTTGGAAGACAGATGATTAAGGGGGGACATGATCACCACATACAACATTTTCAAGGGAACTGATTGGGTAGACAAAGACTGTTTATTTAACACAAGAGGCACACACTAGGGTACACTGGTGGAAATTGAGTGGCCAAATGAGCCATAGAGGCATTACAAAAAGTTTGGTCAGTGCTAGAGTAGTTAATAAATGGAATGCATTAGGAAGTGATGTGGTGGAGTAAGACTCCATACACAGTTCAAGTGTAGATATGATAGAGCCCAATAGCTCGGGAATCGGTACATCATTTGATTAACAGTTGAGAGGCGGGCCCAAAAGAGCCGAAGCTCATCCCCCGCAAGCACAACTAGGTGAGTACAACAACTAAGTGAGTACACACTTACATATCACTGGTTACTGAATGTCTCTTGACCTGGCCTTGATCAGCAAGTTTCTCTTGGTTCATGTGTGTCCCTCAAGCAGTTAATTAACTCCCTTGAGTGCTAGATCCACGGGCTAAGCCTGAGGCTAACTTGAGGATGAAGCAGACACCGACAGTAACAGACTCCGGAAACACACACCTGGTCTCTTGAAGCCCTCGACACAGTTGGGTAAGCACTGTTTGGTCCACTATGACTTTAGGCTAATGTCACTTGCAATACTGTTGTCGTGCCTCACACCCTGACTACACTTGACGTCACTTGGCAGGTCCTTACTGTCAGACACATATCCATAAACTGTCCTGGGACGGAAACCTTCTCTGTGCGGCCCATGAAACTCCAGTCCTGCTATCAGTCGAAACCTCATTTCCTTACTGGCCTTACACGGAGCCCCAGTAGAGAGGCTGATCACTTCCTGCCACCATTGGTCTGACACTGCTCTAGACGGGGCGCCATACCCAACCCGTCCTCAGGCCAGGCTAGTTACAGGAGCGGCCGTTCATTTCACACGCAAACATAAATCTTAACATAAGGTGATTTAAAAATTGTTTGTGTGACAAATTAATATTATTATATTTTAAATGTCTTTGTATAGTTAGGGATACGATAGATTACTCATGTAGGTTCTCTTCGCGACTATTTGTATATGAGCAGCATGGGTGAAGCCTTTATAGTGATATGGACGTCAACAAAGCATTGTTAGAGAAATGTACGAACGTTATCAGTTGTGAGTCGTATGTAAACTGTTTTTCATAAACAAGGAATTTTGTGACTGGATTAACGAGCATTTGACCTTTGTTAATGTAGGCTGGCCAGCCCGTCCTCCAAACAAAGACCCAAAAGTGATTCCATGCACCCGCCAAACCCCCTGTTTATGAATGAAAAACGGTTTACACACGACTCACAACTGATTTCGTTCGAACACTTCTGGAACAAGTGCTTCACTAACGAATTTTGTTCGAACCAGAACACTGTAATTGCTTCACCCACGTACTACAAATACAAATAATCGCCAACAGAACCTAAACACCTAACCTAACCTATATATGCATAATATGCTAATATATTATAATATTAATTTATATTTGAGAAAATTACCGTTTTGAGTGAACAGCATGTAAAAATTTATGAATGCGTGTGTGGGGTCGACCGCTGGATGTAATGGACTTGAGTCGAGGACGAGTTGAGGCCGGCGGCCTTACCATCAACAGACAAGTTCATTGTGCTGTAGAACGACCTGAGCAAACGATCTCCCTTGATGAGTTGGGAAGCGAAGGTAAGGTCCTTGGGCTGAAAACTGACTCTTGGGATATTATTTATTTATTATTATTATTAATTTATATATTAAATGATTTATATTTTAATGGGTTATTAATGTATTTCTTATAATAATGGACTGTATGATTTCTATTTTACCACAAGTAGCTTTTCTTCACAGGTTTGGGGTTTAATTATATTATACTAAATCAAATTTAATCGATTGATACTACTAATGGTTAGTCTACTAGGCCATATTGGGTTAGTAACATAAATATTCCAGCTTAGCTGTTATAGCATGTAGCCTGGTTAATGAGCACTAGACGCATCCACGTCGCGTGAGCTGAGTCTCCTGGTGGATCAGTCTATAATGGCGTCGTAGCCTGCCTCGTGTTGCACCAGGAAATCTGCTTCTAATGTCTCCTTTCACTTTAATTTCACCTCTCAAATAGCCACAGCGTAATAAATCGTAACCAATATATGACGGCTATATCAGGGGCAAGATATTATCTCTAATTGATCTAAGCTGACCCGTTCTTGGTGGCTTGCCATGCCCATGACCGGTCAACCCTAATCTACATTAATGACCACAAATGATAAAATATAACAGGTCAATTGGGTACCGAACACTTCCTTTATGGCTAGGTAAGTCGTGTTGATAATAGGAGATTCTGGAGTCCTCAGCACTATGATTTGCGGGAAGTATTGAAGGAACTTGTACGAGCGTGCTCGTAGGCAAGGCGTGTTGTTATCAATTAATGGCGCCTCCCCTACCCTCCCATACAATCAACGCGTCTCCCCACCCCCCCCCCCCCCTCCCTCCCCCGGCGCAGTTCAATTCTTGCCCATTTATTGACAAAGGGAGAGGGGGGGGGGAGCTGATTATATTGGCTATTTAATTATGTTCAGTCATGAGAATTTGTTTTTATTTATTCTAGTCCCCAGACTGGTGGTTTAAGAATTATTTAATGTAAATATTATAGATAAATAAAACTCAGGTGACGTGGTGGATATGCATTTGCTAAGAGATCTTACAACACGGAAATTTCTTTATATGATTAACTATTGAAAATTAATGGTTAGTTTGTTAATGTACAGCAACAGCGTTTAATGTTTGTTACATTATAATTTTTATGTGTCGGGAATTTCCAACAGTCCTTGACCAATGACAGAGGCAGACCCGGGGGCGTGTTGCCCACTAGATCAATACTATTGCTTGACGTCAGAGTAGAATCTTGGCTGCCCGAACCTTCTACAACATTCAAATGTTGTAGAATGATACGGAGTTTCTGGTATCCTTGGAGAATAATACCGTGGAGAATAACACGGGTTTTCCATACTTCTAACCCAACCTACCTACTCATGCTCGATTAAACGTCCATTTAATATAGGTTAGTAAAAAAAAAGTTGAGGAATAATTTTCACAAAGTTATGTGATCCATGTAGGGGACAGAGGCATAATAATAATAGTTAAGTATAGTTATGCATTTAGATACTGTGATTAGACGATGAGTGACAATAACGTGGTTGGAGATATGATGACCAAACCACACACCAGATGATAAGGAGACGACGACGTTTCTGTCCGTCCTGGACCATTATCAAGTCATTATCACAGTCTACTTGATAATATTCCAGGGCGGAACATTAATGGCCCAGTAACAGTTGTATTCAAAAAGTTATAAAACTGGAGGATTGACTGTAAAATAACAATGGTTGTTGACGCACTTGTGAACGTTGTTGTGTTTGGTCTTTCTTTTGCTTTTCTAACTGTGATTTCCTCTCTGAAATATTCACAAGGTTTGTCCGCACGTTTTACATGACTCGGTTTAACTTTTATTTCCACAAGTGATCGTTGATAGTTATAAGTTTGTACTGTAAATGTGGACACACAATATTATCAAGTCTGGTATCAGGGTGCCATAAGCACAATTAGAGAACACAATGTAAACCTTAGAGATCTATAATATTTCAGTCTATTGATATGATTATTTCTAGTTCCAGAAATGTTCTCCAACAAAAGTGAAAGTTTTCAACTCGATTTCGAGTGTAATTCTCTCAAAGCTGTTGCCTGTGGCGCCCTTCCCTCGTGATGCCTTGTGTGTGAAGCTGTTGGTCTTCCTGGTACGGAGGCCCACACAGCTTCACATCCAGGATGATCTGACACAGCTTCACATCCAGGATGGTCTGACACAGCTTTACATCCAGGATGGTCTGACACAGCTTCACATCCCGGATGATCTGACACAGCTTCACGTCCAGGATGATCTGACCCAGCTTCACATCCAGGATGGTCTGACACAGCTTCACATCCAGGTTGACCTGACACAGTTTCACATCCAGGGTGACCTGACACAGCTTCACATCCCGGATGACCTGACACAGCTTCACATCCAGGATGGGCTGACACAGCTTTACATGCAGGCAGACTGACACAGCTTCACATCCAGGATGGGCTGACACAGCTTCACATGCAGGCAGACTGACACAGCTTCACATCTAGGATGGTCTGACACAGCTTCACATCTAGGATGATCTGACCCAGCTTCACATCCAGGATGAGCTGACACAGCTTCACATCTAGAATGATTTGACACAGCTTCACATACAGGGTTATCTGACACAGCTTCTCATCCAGGAGGAGCTGACACAGCTTCACATCCAGGATGACCTGACAGATTCACATACAGGCTGAACTGACACAAAGCTTCACATCCATGATGATCTGACAGAATGCTTCACAAGCCAGATGAGCTGACACCAAGCTTCACATGCAGGCTGATCTGACACAAAGCTTCACATGCAGGCTGACCTGACACGAAGCTTCACATGCAGGCTGATTTGACCCAAAGCTTCACCTGCAGGCTGATCTGACACAAATCTTCACATGCAGGCTGATCTGACACAAAGCTTCACATGCAGGCTGATCTGACACAAAGCTTCACATGCAGGCTGACCTGACACAAAGCTTCACATGCAGGCTGATCTGACACAAAGCTTCACATGCAGGCTGATCATACATAAAGCTTCACATGCAGGCTGATCTGACACCAAGCTTCACATGCAGGCTGATCTGACACAAAGCTTCACATGCAGGCTGACCTGACACGAAGCTTCACATGCAGGCTGATTTGACCCAAAGCTTCACATGCATTCTGATCTGACACAAATCTTCACATGCAGGCTTATCATACACAAAGCTTCACATGCAGGCTGACCTGACACAAAGCTTCACATGCAGGCTGATCTGACACCAAGCTTCACATGTAGGCTGATCTGACACAAAGCTTCATATGCAGGCTGACCTGACACGAAGCTTCACATGCAGGCTGATTTGACCCAAAGCTTCACATGCAGGCTTATCTGACACAAATCTTCACATGCAGGCTGATCTGACACAAAGCTTCACATGCAGGCTGATCTGACACAAAGCTTCACATGCAGGCTGAGCTGACACAAAGCTTCACATGCAGGCTGATCTGTGAACTCCAGCAGAAATTTCTCCAGTTTTCTCTTGAAAGTTTGCACTGATGTTCCAGCATAATTTCTCATAAACTTTGGCAGGAGATTGAAGCCTCTGATGTTTACTGTTTTCTCTTGATTTAAGAAATTACCAAAACGTCTAAATTAAGTTTTATTGAGCTACTAGCTGTACCAGGTTATGCGTTGCTGTGGCTCAGCAACGCATGCGCGTTACTGAGCCATAGCAACTCTTTCTTGTCCCCTCATCCTTCCCACTATTCTCCCCTCGTCCTTCCAACCATTCCCCATTCCCCCAACCTCTCATCCTCCCCTCCTCACTCCCCCGTCCCCTCGTCCTCCCCACTTCCCCGTCCTGTCGTCCTCCCCACTCTCCCGTTCCCTCTTCCTCCCCAGCATTCCTCACTCTCCCGTCCACCTCGTCCTCCCCACCATCCCCTACGCCCCCGTCCCGTCGTGTTCCCCACCATCCTCCACTTCCCTATCCCCTTGTCTTCCCCACTATTCTCTATTCCACTGATCCTTCGTCGTCCCTACCACCCAACCCACCCCCACTCCCTGTCCTCTCATCCTCCCTACCATTATCACCTCCCTCGTCCTCCCCACCATCCCCCACTACCATCCTCTCGTCCTCCCCACTATTCTCCACTCCGTCATCCGATGCATTCCCAAATGATCTGATGTTCCCATCAGAAAAATGGGAACATCAAATGATCTGATGTTCCCATCATTGAAAAATAAGAAGAACAGTTAAAACCCGTGGTGAAAACAATGAAAAATAAAAAAAAAGACTATTCTCATGAAATGAACGGTATAGTAAACAACACAACTCAATTCCAATGCAATGTCATACAAAACAATTAAATCAAAATGAAAATAAATTGAAATCCATGAAAATTAAATTTATCAATGCCATCTGAAACCTTGAAATGGACTCATAACATCTTTAGTAGATCATGTGTTGCTTTTACGTGCAACAGATGGCGTAATGTTTCAAAAAAACATGATTTTACCTGTCACAGGTGTGGCATGTATATAGTAGGTATATAAAAATAAGCACGTATTCGAATGTAATGTTGTATCAAAATTTCAAAGCCATTGGTAGAGAGGTTTTGGAGATTTTCCTCACATGAAAACTCTCATGAAAAACAGTTTAAAAAAATCATGTGTTTAATTGTCACAGACGTGACATTTATATAGCAGATATATAAGAACACGCTTGTATATGAAAGGAACGATGTGTCAAAGTTTCAAAGCAATCGGTTAAGAACTTTCGGAGATTATAAACTTTTTACAAACGAACGTTTACATTTTTATTTAAATAGATTACCTAGAATCATGTGATCAAATTCATTAATTTTTGCGTAAATGTGTAAGTGGTAAGTTGTACAGTAAGCAAGGATTTGCATGTTAGTACGGTTATGGAGATTGCAATTTAGTTGGAATTGCTTTAGGGACACAGACGCTAATTAACACATGTTTATTTAATATTTCTGTAATTCGTAGAACCATAAACAAACATATAAAGTTACCAAATTACCTTTTAATATTAAGCCTATGCTCTAAAACTTACTAATTTCTCATTAGTATCTAGTATAAGTAACAGGAGGAATGATGGAGATAACTCATGTGGTGTGTGGTGTGGTAGTTTACATTCTGAAGGTGTTGGTTAGTGTGTGGTGTGTTAGTTTACCTAGTGAAGGTGTAGGTTAGTGTGTGGTGTGTTAGTTTACCTAGTGAAGGTGTTGGTTAGTGTGTGGGGTGGTAGTTTACCTAGTGAAGGTGTTGGTTAGTGTGTGGTGTGTTAGTTTACCTAGTGAAGGTGTAGGTTAGTGTGTGGTGTGTTAGTTTACCTAGTGAAGGTGTTGGTTAGTGTGTGGGGTGGTAGTTTACCTAGTGAAGGTGTAGGTTAGTGTGTGGTGTGTTAGTTTACCTACTGAAGGTGTTGGTTAGTGTGCGGTGTGGTAGTTTACATACTGAAGGTGTTGGTTAGTGTGTGGTGTGTTAGTTTACCTAGTGAAGGTGTTGGTTAGTGTGTGGTGTGTTAGTTTACCTAGTGAAGGTGTTGGTTAGTGTGTGGTGTGTTAGTTTACCTACTGAAGGTGTTCGTTAGTGTGTGGTGTGTTAGTTTACCTACTGAAGGTGTTGGTTAGTGTGTGGTGTGGTAGTTTACCTACTGAAGGTGTTGGTTAGTGTGTGGTGTGGTAGTTTACCTACTGAAGGTGTTGGTTAGTGTGTGGTGTGTTAGTTTACCTACTGAAGGTGTTGGTTAGTGTGTGGTGTGTTAGTTTACCTACTGAAGGTGTTGGTTAGTGTGTGGTGTGGTAGTTTACCTACTGAAGGTGTTGGTTAGTGTGTGGTGTGGTAGTTTACCTACTGAAGGTGTTGGTTAGTGTGTGGTGTGCTAGTTTACCTAGTGAAGGTGTTGGTTAGTGTGTGGGGTGGTAGTTTACCTAGTGAAGGTGTTGGTTAGTGTGTGGTGTGGTAGTTTAGCTAATATCAAACTCTCACAACTTTTATCCTAGTTTTGTTTACTATTCCGGTTCGTATATTATTGTGTTGGTACAATACATAATAATAAGCCTTGGTGTTCCCTGTATTCCAGACTGACAGACAAGTGTTCGACAACATATGTGTAGAGGGAGGCTTACAACATAACCCTACCTTTAGCACTTCTGGAGAGTGTGGTGACTTCTGCGGTAGGCTAGGTAGATACTGAGGCATTATGCTTTGGTCGTGGCACTACTGTGGCGTCTTGTTGTGTTGATGCCTTTGTACTCACCTATTTGTTCTTGCGGGGGTTGAGCTCTGGCTCTTTGGTCCCGCCTCTCAACTGTCAATCAACAGGTGTACAGGTTCCTGAGCCTACTGGGCTCTATCATATCTACACTTGAAACTGTGTATGGAGTCAGCCTCCACCACATCACTTCCTAATGCATTCCATTTGTTAACCAATCTGACACTAAAAAAGTTATTTCTAATATCTCTGTGTCTTGTCTAATATTTGTCTTAACGTTTCGTTGTATACCGGCTTGTGCTGAGGTGTTCTGCTGTGGGATATCTTGAGTTGATTTCGGGGCTTTAGTGTCCCCGCGGCCCGGTCCTCGTCCACGCCTGCACCCCAGGAAGTTGCCAGTGACTAACTCCCAGGTACCTATTTACTGCTAGGTAACAGGGGAATAGGATGAAAGAAATTGCCCATCTTTTTCGCCGGCGCCCGGGATCGAACCCGGGACCACAGGATCATAAGTCCAGCGTGCCGTCCGCTCGGCTAGTGCTGTTTCCCGCAATGAATTCCAAATGACATGAGTTTCTTTCCTTTGTATATAAGCGAGACTCAACATTGATCATTTACCTAATTCGTTCATCAGAGATTGTTCTGTAACATTTAACTTTGTTCAGTTTATACATATTTTGTGTTTTCCGGCGTTAGATAATTTACACACACACACACACACACACACATATATATATATATATATATATATATATATATATATATATATATATATATATATATATATATATATATATATATATATATATATATATATATATATCTTGTCTTGTGTTGTTTGTTAAGATTTCTTAACATCTTAACAAACAACATAGAAATCATCAATAGATACAGCGATAGCAGGCAGCTTGACATATGCGAGGCACTACACATCAAGAGGTCAACACCAGCAATCAACAGCCAATTAATGCACAACTATATTCTAGCCACTTCAAGACTCCGCACCAATATAGAAGCATCAAGATATATGGTCCAATAGGCCCTTTGCAGTTACTTCCATTCCTTTAATTTACCCAATTTATACCCATTGTTTCCTGTTCTGTCTTGTATTAAATGTTTTGTTCACCTCATCCAAAACTGTTGTAACATATCACCTCACCCAAATGCAGGGATATAAGATGAAAGGTGTTTAAATAATTGCATGGTAGAACTCTGTTTAGTGTTTGCAGGTAATAGTTGTGTGTGTGTAAACTAAAGTATTTGAAAATATAATAGGTTTTTACAAAACGCGTTCAAGTGTCGGGTCAGACTAGAAATAAAAATGAATTTTGGAGAATATATTTATTAATTATCATCGACAGTGAAAAGAAACATAAGAAATATTGAAAAAATTCGTGTTAGAATTATTAATCTTACTTTTTCGGTCATATTTAATAATATATATATATATATATATATATATATATATATATATATATATATATATATATATATATATATATATATATATATATATATATATATGAATGAAAACTCACACCCCAGAAGTGACTCGAACCCATACTCCCAGAAGCAACGCAACTGGTAACTACAGGGCGCCTTAATCCACTTGACCATCACGGCCGTCAAAAGGAAGTGATAGCCGAGGCTATTTGAGCCACTTCCCCGACGGCAACTCGGATGGTAATCTTGGGCATAGCATTTCACCAAATCACCTCATTCTTTGGGGCACACGTGAGGAACACAAATGCGAACAAGCCTGAATGGTCCCCAGGACTATATGCGAATGAAAACTCACACCCCAGAAGTGACTCGAACCCATACTCCCAGAAGCAACGCAACTGGTAACTACAGGGCGCCTTAATCCGCTTGACCATCACGGCCGTCAAAAGGAAGTGATAGCCGAGGCTATTTGAGCCACTTCCCCGACGGCAACTCGGATGGTAATCTTGGGCATAGCATTTCACCAAATCACCTCATTCTTTGGGGCACACGTGAGGAACACAAATGCGAACAAGCCTGAATGGTCCCCAGGACTATATGCGAATGAAAACTCACACCCCAGAAGTGACTCGAACCCATACTCCCAGAAGCAACGCAACTGGTAACTACAGGGCGCCTTAATCCGCATTTGTGTTCCTCACGTGTGCCCCAAAGAATGAGGTGATTTGGTGAAATGCTATGCCCAAGATTACCATCCGAGTTGCCGTCGGGGAAGTGGCTCAAATAGCCTCGGCTATCACTTCCTTTTGACGGCCGTGATGGTCAAGCGGATTAAGGCGCCCTGTAGTTACCAGTTGCGTTGCTTCTGGGAGTATGGGTTCGAGTCACTTCTGGGGTGTGAGTTTTCATTCGCATATAGTCCTGGGGACCATTCATGCTTGTTCGCATATATATATATATATATATTTATATTTATATATATATATATATATATATATATATATATATATATATATATATATATATATATATATATATATATATATATATATATATGAGTGGTAACTTTACTGGTGGTGGTTTTGTTTGGTTTATATTGATGACAAAGGTTTGTTCTCTGCTGCGTTCCCCACTACCAGCTTGAACACTTTATTCTGTGATGCCATTCACCTGGACCTAGATTCAGGAAGCTCTGTGTATTTCTTCGTAAGTGGGTTTGCTACGAAGGTTCCTAAGTGCGCCCTAAGAAGATGCTTAGGTGCGATTCAATAAGGTATACTTAGGAAGAAAATTGTTGGTTCACCTGCGTGCCGATAGAGGTCACTACTGTGTTTCGTTTGGCCAATCAGAGAGCAGCAACATTCTTCATATTGAAGATTTAGCGCTGGCTTATAGGAGCTCTACTGCCTCCTATTTACGTCGAATTTTCTTATAAAATTAGTATATTTCGAAGTAAAACAATGTTTTTTCAACTTCTACAGCCAGCACCGACATTGTAGTAAACAAATATGTTACATTTGTTGTTTACCTACGTAATTCTAAGAGATACTGTGTAGCTGTCCTTGTTGCTCGGAAGATGCGCTGACAATTATTGTATATATTTACTGAATTTACCCAATGGCCACTAACTATCTAGTGACCTCGAAGAGGACAGAAAGCCGGCGGCTTGTTAAAGGGCCCGCCAATTGAATTAATGTTATTTTTTAGCTGGAATTTGGCATTTACGGCTTCAGCGGGTAGGCGGTTCCATGGGTTTATAGCCCTCTTGGTGGAAAAAAAACATCTGTTTTCAGTCCTACTTGAGAGAACATACTCTCCAACACTATATCTGTGATTGTCCTGTTATCAGTGACTTCATACCAAATGGTATGAGGTACTTTGAGCTCTGTAATTACTTCATACACTCAGGAATATTGGAAGATATTCTTGTGCTACACCCAGATTTTGCCAGTGGAGGCTAATAGATCAGCATTAAGTATTTTGTTCTCTCCTAATTCCATGTATGACTGGCCGTCCTGTGAGGTGAGGATGTTGGGTGAGCTTGTAGCTGGTTTTTGATCTACACTGTGTGGCCCTTTATACAGAATAGGGAAGCAGCACATTGCTGTGTATACCTAAACATGTTTAAAAATACAATGTTTGAGAGGAGTTTTGTAGAAACTGGTAAGAGTAATTATAATATAATGTTTCCATGATTCAGTGCTTACCTCTTGTGAAAATTGCTTAGAGTTGTTTAGTCAGAGTTGATTTGTTTTTTGTATTGAGGCTGGTATTTTCTAAATTGATTCCATGTACAGTATGTCTAACAATCCTGTGAGATGGGAGTATTAGATAAAATTATAGCTAGTTTTTTATCTACACTGTGTAATATTCCATATAGAATAGGGTAGCAGCACATTGCTGTGTATACCTAATCTTCTTAATAAAAAAAATCAGTAATAAAGATTTTAAATTATAGTTTGTATTATTACAAATACAGTACTGTATTATCCTTATTAAATCATGTTGACCATGGATCATTAAGATCTCATGTTGATATGTAATACAAGTCATATTTCTTTTGAACTGCTAATCCATGCTAATCATTCATTAAATTGTGCATTATGTCTTAATTTTTCACTTCCTTGGATATACTGTACAGTACAAAAAGATAGGATAAAAATAAACCAGTAATATTTCTTTCATTATATTTTTCATTTAAATAACTGCATCAATATTTTTACAGCTGACAGGATTTGTTTTCCCATACAGGTGCATTATTTGTTAAAAAAAATTTGGTTTATTGTTACACACAATGGTGCTACATAGCCTTCCCAGCTTGGTGCCTTCTTTTAATACTTACTGATTAAAAAATAAATAATAAATACATTTTATTCAGGAAAAGTACATACAGTTGATTTACAAACATAATGTTGGATTTATAGGCAGAGCTAGTACATACAATACCTAAAGCCACTAATACTCATAGCATTTCGGGCAAGGTGTGGGGGAAAAAAACAGACTAAAACTTAATAGCAATCGAGATTAGGTATAAATTGTGTTGAAAGAAGGAATAAAAAATACAAAAAGGGGGTTAACATAGCATAAATCAGCAATTGCACATGTTGGTGAACAGCGTTGTTTAAAAAATAGCAAGACATGGGTTGACATTTAGGAGGTAAGTTAGGTTACATGGAGTTAATTAGGCAGTACTTGGTTTAACTCTTAAACTGGTTGAGAGAGGTACAGCCTTTGACATGATTCGGGAGGTCATTCCACATTCTGGGTCCCTTGATTTGTAGAGCACTTCTAGTTTGGTTACACACAGCCAAATTGAGTAACAGGAAGAGGTCTTGGACACAAATTTGTTCCATGCTAAATGTAGAGGAATCAGCTGAGTATTCCTCAAATAAAATAAGTTGCCTCAGCTTATAAGGTAAATAAAATAAGCATTTCTCAAATAAGTAGCTGCCTCACCTCACTGCCTTACTGCTACATAGCCTTCCCAGCATGGTGCCTTCTTTTGATAATTACTTGTTCCACACCCAAATTGTATAACAGGAAGAGGTCTTGGACCCCTACTTCCCTCTCTCTTTTTTAGTAGTCTATATAGTCATAATTATAGCTTTAAGTATTCAATGAATAAAGTTTTTGACATTTTTACCCTTTTCCTTACCTAACATCATTTGTGCAGCATATTTTTATTTTATGTCTCACCCAGATTTAATTTCAAAATAAAACCAAACTAAATAAATTAGAAATGGGTATGTATAGCTAAGGTACACCCTTACTACTAGGCGAACAGGGGCATTTGGTGATAGTAAATGATCCCATCAGGCAGGGCTCATCACCTTCTCTCATATTTCATGTTCACCAGTGTTTATTTACTTAATAACTACTGGTATAATATCTTGTTATTATAAAACTAATTCTACTATCATCAAACACATATTTACTTCAAGTTTCAAGCAGAGAATGCATATATAACTAACACGAAGGACTCCTCTCCACTAGATTCACCAGCTATAATATTTTGGTCATGTTCCAATATCATAAATCGATCCCAGTGTTATGTAGTAGAGAAAAAATGACTTATATCCAGTTTACGTAAAGCTACGAGTGGTCGAAACCACACTTAAATCCCGGAATGAACTTACGAAGATTTTTCCACTTAGGGTAGTTAATTGAATACGGACGTAGCCGCCACGAAGGCGCTAAGACGGAAAACGCTCTTAGCTAAGAGGAAAAACCTTCGTAAGTACCTTCCTGAATCCGGCCCCTGGGCTCGAGGAGACTCGAACTGTGTACCCCCCCCCCCCCTCGCGTGTGTGGGCGAAGCTGCACCGATCCTGCTGTTGAGTAATCTTAATAAGGATATTTATTAAGAACTTTATTATTAGTCATTTTCACGTGAAGTTCCGAGAAAATGTTTATTCCTCGGAAGTGTGGATGACAATTTTTTATTGTGTCAGATTAACCCGTAAATGTCTTGAGGACATTAGTGGACATTTTGTTGTCTTTGTTTAATAATATACAATATAAAGATCATATTTACATCAGTTAACAAGGGAAATACTACAATTATATATATTTTATATAATTCTCAGTAAACCAATTTTCCATCACCAAGCATGAGCCGTAATCCCCATATGTTGTACTTGATCCTTCCTCGCAAGACCTTCAATATTGTGTCTACTGAGTAACCGTCCCAGGCTGCGGGCGCGTCACCTCTCATCCTCAGTAACCAATTCTCTCTCATATATTATTTAGTAATGTAGTTGGATGGTTGTGAAGTGGTACAAGTATTGTGTAGCGCGAGGTTTACACACGCGAAGTCTACCATGTTTTTAACTCCTGGCAGCTGGGGTTTTATTAGTAAATATATTTGTATAACACTGAACATTAAAAATATATTTGCGTCATTTTTACGATATATACAACTGGGTGAAATACGAGAAACAATAAAACTTTGAGTCTCATAGGGCGGTGGGGTCACGGTGAGGTCGTGGTGGGGTCACGGTGGGGTCGTGGTGGGGTCACGGTGGGGTCGTGGTGGGGTCACGGTGGGGTCACGGTGGGGTTGCGGTGGGGGTCGTGGTGGGGTCACGGTGATCACGGTGGAGTCGCGGTGGGATCACGGTGGGGTCGCTCTGCGGTCACGGTGGGGTCGCTGTGGGGTCACGGTGGAATTACGGTGGGGTCGCGGTGGGGTCACGGTGGAGTCCCGGTGGGGTCCCGGTGGGGTCACTGTGGGGTTGCGGTAGGGTCACTGTGGGGTCGCGGTGGGGTCGCTCTGGGGTCACGGTGCGGTCACAATGGAGTTAAGGTGGGGTCACTGTGGGGTCGCGGTGGGGTCACGGTGGAATTACGGTGGGGTCACTGTGGGGTTGCGGTGGGGTCACTGTGGAGTCATGGTGGGGTCACGCTGGGTCGCGGTGGGGTCACGGTGGAGTCATGGTGGGGTCACGCTGGGTCGCGGTGGGGTCGCAGGAAGCATTTGACATTTAATTAGGAAAGAAGGACTGTTACAATCAGAACACAAGGCACTATTATCGCAAGGAAAATTGCCGCATACATGTTCAAGTTTGCTTAATGGTGCAATTAAGTTTACCTCGGCCGCTCTCCTTGCACTATGAAGCAGGAAAGGTCATTAGGCAACACTCCCTGGGCGGGGTGGGAAAGATCAGCATGCATCTTTAAACACACTGTGACGCTCAGAACTGGTCACAGAACATTTTGGGCCCCCCTGACTGAGGGGGTGAGAGAGGACTCCTCAAGCACATCCCTCTAACTCAAAGTATAAAGTTTACATTTTTTATTGTGTAGTAATTGTTATGAGAAACGTTAGCAAGTGTTTTGAATAAAAGCCTCTGAAAGTTATATATCTACACTGACTCTCTGTTCACTTCTCTCTGATCTGTCGACAATGTTGCTAAAAATGATGTGAAAACCATTCGGACCATTTTAAATTATTTCCAATATGCAAAGTAGCAGCATAATATCTTTTTAACATATATGCATCAGAAAACTCTTGACACCAGAAGGATTCGAACTCGTTCAGCCAGGGTCTCCATGCCACATGACGTGTCCAGTACTATAACCACTCGGCTAAACTGACTGTACAAAAGAATTGGAAGTCGTCTGACCCTTAACCCAATAACCGACAGCTCTGGGGACGAGTTTTCTAATGTATATGGGATTGGGAACCATTCAAGCTTGGTTTATATATATATATATATATATATATATATATATATATATATATATATATATATATATATATATATATATATATATATATATATATATATATATATATATATATATATATATATATATATATATTGTGACGGTAAAGCATTGGTGTTCGGCTGTTTCAAAAGCTAGGGGCAGGGCCTCGTCACATCACGAAAAAAAGAGAGAAAAGTTTGCCCTTTCGTCTGTGGTAAGGTAATGGGAAGACACAAAACACAAGTATATAAACAATGAAATTTTAATTACTCTAGAAAACAAGACATGAATAAAGGTAATCTCATAAAATATGCAGGTCAAGTCAACAAACAAAATAACATGAATAATCACTGGCAAATGAAAAGTTACGCTAAGACAAGTAAGTTACAGTGATAGCAAAATAAAATATGAGTGCTGGAATACTGGCTTCGAGCTGCCACCTCCCTTAGTACACGAAAGCCAAGGCTTAGTCTACCAGCGAGAGATGTCAACTGCATGGACCACTGAGATATTCTGACGAGACTGGCGCACTGCAGCCCAGACGTCGAATTGTGGTGGTGGCGGAGGGCAGGGGCGACGAGACACCAGCCAATCAGCAACAGGCAGGCAGAGGATGAGCAGTTAGCTGGTTACGGCAGTGGCTAGGTGTGCTGGGTACGATTTGCTCTCTGGGCAAAACGTTTGGCGATACTTGGTGAACGTATCTTGTATATATGCAGGCGATGAGTCACAATAACTTGGCTGAAGTATGTTGACCAGACCACACACTAGAAATAGAAGGGACGACGACGTTTCGGTCCGTCCTGGACCATTCTCAAGTCGATTGTGATGAGGAGGTAGGGACAGGCAATAAATAGGCAAGAGAGAGCTGAGGAGGAAAGTCAGGTGTAGGGGATAGTAGTAATGAGAACTGCAGCAGGCCTATTGGCCCATACGAGGCAGCTCCTATTATAACCACCGAAGGAGATAGTAATAGGAAAAAGAAGAGGATAGCATGGGAGCGTAGGAGAAGACAATGGACAGAAAAAGGGAGAAGAGAGAAAAAGAAAAGGAAAGAGAAAGAAAGAAATGGAAGGGGGAAAGCTTATGTTAAGTCACGTTTGTTAGAAAGATTAGAGCATTTGAGTATATACTGTGAAAGGGAAGAGACCACAGCAACAAAGCCAGGACTCAAGTTCATGTTGGGTACATTGTGTATAAGAGCCGATTCAACAAGACGGCGTCTGTGTAGAGTATAGGCAGGAAAGATTATTTTGGAGGAAAACCAATCAATGGGATGATTAGAATCCCTCACATGGCAGAAGAGAGCATTGTTAGTGTCTGCAGACTTAACACTTCTCTTGTGTTCTTTAAGACTGTCATTCAGTGTACGGCCAGTTTCGCCAAAGTATTGGAGAGGACAAGATGAACAGGAAATAGAGTAGACACCAGCAGCATTAGAAGCAGGAGGAGCAGTGTGAACTAGATTGCTACGAAGTGTGTTAGTTTGTCGAAAGGCGAGTTTAATGTCAAGAGGACGAAAGGTATTGGTAAAAGTTTTGAGTTCAGATATGAAGGGAAGGCATAGTACAGTGCTACTAGTGTTGGAAGCAGGTTTAGGATGGAAGAAGAATGATGAAGCTACCCATTTCATTATGTATGAGGTCAATTTTATTTTATTGAAGTTAAAATTAACGTAGATATATGACCGAACCTAACCAACCCTACCTAACCTAACCTAACCTATCTTTATAGGTTAGGTTAGGTTAGGTAGCCGAAAAAGTTAGGTTAGGTTAGGTAGATTAGGTAGTCGAAAAACCATTAATTCATGAAAACTTGGCTTATTAGGCAAATCGGGCCTTGCATAGTAGGTCAATTTTTTTTTATTGGAGTTAAAATTAACGTAGATATATGACCGAACCTAACCAACCCTACCTAACCTAACCTAACCTATCTTTATAGGTTAGGTTAGGTTAAGTAGCCGAAAAAGTTAGGTTAGGTTAGGTTAGGTAGCCGAAAAAGTTAGGTTAGGTTAGGTTAGGTAGGTTAGGTAGTCGAAAAACAATTATTTCAAGAAAACTTGGCTTATTAGGCAAATCGGGCCTTGCATAGTAGGCCGAGAAGTGCGTTCTGGCTACTAGGTACGACATATATATATATATATATATATATATATATATATATATATATATATATATATATATATATATATATATATATATATATATATATATGTCGTACCTAGTAGCCAGAACTCACTTCTCAGCCTACTATGCAAGGCCCGATTTGTCTAATAAGCCTAGTTTTCATGAATTAATGTTTTTTCGACTACCTAACCTACCTAACCTAACCTAACCTAACGTTTTCGGCTACCTAACCTAACCTAACCTATAAAGATAGGTTAGGTAGGGTTGGTTAGGTTCGGTCATATATCTACGTTAATTTTAACTCCAATAAAAAAAAATTGACCTCATACATAATGAAATGGGTAAATTTATCATTTCATAAGAAAAAAAATTGAGAAAATATATTAATTTAGTAAAACTTGGCTTATTAGGCAAATCGGGCCTTGCATAGTAGGCTGAGAAGTGAGTTCTGGCTACTAGGTACGACATATATATATATATATATATATATATATATATATATATATATATATATATATATATGTCGTACCTAGTAGCCAGAACTCACTTTTTGGCCTACTATTCAAGGCCCGATTTGCCTAATAAGCCAAGTTTTCCTGAATTAATATATTTTTTCTAATTTTTTTCTTATGAAATGATAAAGCTACCCATTTCATTATGTATGAGGTCAATTTTTTTTATTGGAGTTAAAATTAACGTAGATATATGACCGAACCTAACCAACCCTACCTAACCTAACCTAACCTATCTTTATAGGTTAGGTTTGGTTAGGTAGCCGAAAAAGTTAGGTTAGGTTAGGTTAGGTAGGTTAGGTAGTCGAAAAACAATTAATTCATGAAAACTTGGCTTATTAGGCAAATCGGGCCTTGCATAGTAGGCTGAGAAGTACGTTCTGGCTACTAGGTACGACATATATATATATATATATATATATATATATATATATATATATATATATATATATATATATATGTCGTACCTAGTAGCCAGAACTCACTTCTCAGCCTACTATTCAAGGCCCGATTTGCCTAATAAGCCAAGTTTTCCTGAATTAATATATTTACTATAATTTTTTTCTTAGGAAATGATAAAGCAACCCTTTTCTCTATGTATGAGGTCAATTTTTTTTTATTGGAGTTAAAATTAACGTAGATATATGACCGAACCTAACCAACCCTACCTAACCTAACCTAACCTATATTTATAGGTAAGGTTAGGTTAGGTAGCCAAAAAAGCTAGGTTAGGTTAGGTTAGGTAGGTTAGGTAGACGAAAAAACATTAATTCATGAAAACTTGGCTTATTAGGCAAATCGGGCCTTGAATAGTAGGCTGAGAAGTGCGTTCTGGCTATTAGGTACGACATATATATATATATATATATATATATATATATATATATATATATATATATATATATATATATATATATATATATATATATATATATATATATATATATATATGTCGTACCTAGTAGCCAGAACTCACTTCTCAGCCTACTATTCAAGGCCCGATTTGCCTAATAAGCCAAGTTTTCCTGAATTAATATATTTACTATAATTTTTTTCTTATGAAATGATAAAGCAACCCTTTTCTCTATGTATGAGGTCAATTTTTTTTTATTGGAGTTAAAATTAACGTAGATATATGACCGAACCTAACCAACCCTACCTAACCTAACCTAACCTATATTTATAGGTAAGGTTAGGTTAGGTAGCCAAAAAAAGCTAGGTTAGGTTAGGTTAGGTAGGTTAGGTAGACGAAAAAACATTAATTTATGAAAACTTGGCTTATTAGGCAAATCGGGCCTTGAATAGTAGGCTGAGAAGTGCGTTCTGGCTATTAGGTACGACATATATATATATATATATATATATATATATATATATATATATATATATATATATATATATATATATATATATATATATATATATATATATATATATATATGTCGTACCTAGTAGCCAGAACTCACTTCTCAGCCTACTATTCAAGGCCCGATTTGCCTAATAAGCCAAGTTTTCCTGAATTAATATATTTACTATAATTTTTTTCTTATGAAATGATAAAGCAACCCTTTTCTCTATGTATGAGGTCAATTTTTTTTTATTGGAGTTAAAATTAACGTAGATATATGACCGAACCTAACCAACCCTACCTAACCTAACCTAACCTATATTTATAGGTAAGGTTAGGTTAGGTAGCCAAAAAAAGCTAGGTTAGGTTAGGTTAGGTAGGTTAGGTAGACGAAAAAACATTAATTTATGAAAACTTGGCTTATTAGGCAAATCGGGCCTTGAATAGTAGGCTGAGAAGTGCGTTCTGGCTATTAGGTACGACATATATATATATATATATATATATATATATATATATATATATATATATATATATATATATATATATATATATATATATGTCGTACCTAGTAGCCAGAACGCACTTCTCAGCCTACTATGCAAGGCCCAATTTGCCTAATAAGCCAAGTTTTCATGAAATAGTTGTTTTTCGACTACCTAACCTGCCTAACCTAACGTTTTCGGCTACCTAACGTAACCTAACCTATAAAGATAGGTTAGGTTAGGTTAGGTTAGGTTAGGTAGGGTTGGTTAGGTTCGGTCATATATCTACGTTAATTTTAACTCCAATAAAAACAAATTGACCTCATACATTATGAAATGGGTAGCTTTATCATTTCATAAGAAAAAAATTAGGAAAAATATATTAATTTAGGAAAACTTGGCTTATTAGGCAAATTGGGCCTTGCATTGTAGGCTGAGAAGTGCGTTCTGGCTACTAGGTACGACATATATATATATATATATATATATATATATATATATATATATATATATATATATATAGATAGATATATATGTTGTACCTAGTAGCCAGAACGTCGTACTTGGCTTACTATGCAAGGCCCGATTTGCCTAATAGGCCAAGTTTTCATGAATTTATATATTTTTCCAAAATTTTTCTAATGGAATGATAAATCTGTCCATTTAATTATGTAAATGTTAATTTGTTTAAATTTGAGTTAAAACTAACGTAGATATATGACCGAGCCTAACCAACCTTACCTAACCTAACATAACCTATCTAAACCTAACCTAAACTAACACAACTAAGTCAATAATTTATGTTCCTAATATAACATAATAATAATAATTCAAATAAACTAATTGGAAACAATTTATTGCAAATAAAGAAAATCACTCAGCCTATTAGACAAATTTGGCCTTGCATAGTAGGCCGAGAAGTGCCGAGAAGGGTTAAAGGAGAACCCAACAGAGTTCTTCATTAACTTGCTTCCATCCTGAGCTGTGGCTGAGAGCACGGTCGACATAAGCGTTAACAACACTCCTCTTGTACATGTCTGGGTAGTCACTGTTGGCATTGAAGCACAATTCTATGTTTGTTTCCTTAGTGTAGACTGCAGTGTGGAAACCTCCGCTCCTTTCCATGACTGTTACATCTAGAAAGGGCAGCTTCCCATCCTTCTCCATCTCGTAAGTGAAACGCAACACAGAGTTCCGCTCAAATGCCTCCTTCAGCTCCTGCAGATGTGTGACATCAGGTACCTGTGCAAAAATGTCAACATACCTGCAGTATATGGCCGGTTTCAAGTTCATGTCGACTAAGACCTTCTGTTCGATGGTACCCATGTAGAAGTTCGCAAACAGGACCCTTAGGGAAGAACCCATGGCGACCCTGGTTGATACCTGGTTGATGGGGTTCTGGGAGTTCTTCTACTCCCCAAGCCTGGCCCGAGGCCAGGCTTGACTTGTGAGAGTTTGGTCCACCAGGCTGTTGCTTGGAGCGGCCCGCAGGCCCACATACCCACCACAGCCCGGTTGGTCCGGCACTCCTTGGAGGAATAAATCTAGTTTCCTCTTGAAAATGTTCCCGGTTGTTCCGGCAATATTCCTTATGCTTGCTGGGAGGACGTTGAACAACCGCGGACCTCTAATGTTCATACAGTGTTCTCTGATTGTGCCTATGGCACCTCTGCTCTTCACTGGTTCTATTCTAAATTTTCTTCCATATCGTTCACTCCAGTACGTTGTTATTTTACTGTGTAGATTTGGTACTTGGCCCTCCAGTATCTTCCAGGTGTATATTATTTGATATCTCTCTCGTCTTCTTTCTAGTGAGTACATTTGGAGGGCTTTGAGACGATCCCAATAATTTAGGTGCTTTATTGCGCCTATGCGTGCCGTATATGTTCTCTGTATTCCCTCTATTTCAGCAATCTCTCCTGCTCTGTAGGGGGAAGTGAGTACTGAGCAGTACTTAAGACGGGACAACACAAGTGACTTGAAGAGTACAACCATTGTGATGGGATCCCTGGATTTGAAAGTTCTCGTAATCCATCCTATCATTTTTCTGGCTGTCGCAATATTTGCTTGGTTATGCTCCTTTAACGTTAGGTCGTCAGACATTATTATTCCCAAATCCTTTACATGCTGTTTTCCTACTATGGTTACATTTGATTGTGTTTTGTACTCTGTATTATGTTTAAGGTCCTCATTTTTACCGTACCTGAGTACTTGGAATTTATCACTGTTAAACATCATGTTATTTTCTGATGCCCAGTCGAAAACTTTATTAATATCAGATTGAAGTTTTTCAATGTTCTCAGCCGAGGTAATTTTCATACTGATTTTTGTGTCATCTGCAAAGGATGATACGAAGCTGTGACTTGTATTTTTGTCTATATCTGATATAGAATAAGGAAAAACAGCGGTGCCAGGACTGTACCCTGAGGTACAGAGCTTTTCACTGCACTTGGACTAGATTTTATATGGTTGACCGTTTCTCGCTGAGTCCTGTTTGACAGAAAACTGAGTATCCAGCGTCCTACTTTTCCGGTTATTCCCATTGGTTTCATTTTGTGTGCTATCACGCCATGGTCACATTTATCGAAAGCCTTTGCGAAGTCCGTGTATATCACATCAGCATTCTGTTTTTCTTCTAATGCCTCAGTGACTTTGTCGTAGTGCTCAAGTAGCTGTGAGAGGCACGATCTTCCCGCTCGAAATCCATGTTAGCCTGGGTTGTGAAGGTCATTGGCCTCCATGAAATTGGTGACCTGACTCCTAATCACTCTCTCAAATACTTTTATGATGTGCGATGTTAGTGCAACTGGTCAATAATTTTTTGCCAATGCTTTGCTCCCTCCCTTGTGTAGAGGGGCTATGTCTGCTACTTTAAGTGCATCTGGTATCTCCCCCGTGTCCAAGCTCTTCCTCCACACTATACTGAGTGCCTGTGCTACCGGCACTTTGCATTTCTTTATAAATATTGAATTCCATGAGTCTGGACCTGGGGCCGAGTGCATGGGCATGTTTTCAATTTCTTCAAAATTTAGTGCGCTCGTGTTTATATCAGTTATATTTACAGGGGTTTGAATATCCCGCATAAAGAAATTGTCTGGATCTTCCACCTTCATGTTGTTTATTGGAGTGCTAAACATGTCCTCATACTGCTTTTTTAGGATTTCACTAATTTCTTTGTCATCCTCCGTGTATGAACCTTCACTTGTACGAATAGGTCCAATACTGGCAGTGGTTTTTGCTTTTGATTTCGCATACGAGAAGAAATATTTTGGATTTTTCTTTATTTCCTGAATTGCTTTCTGTTCTAACTGTCTTTCTTCAGTTTCATATGAGTGTTTCAATTTCCGCTCGATTTCTTCAATCTCCCTATTTAAATTATTCCTTCTTTGACGGGAAATTCGTGTCTGCATAAGCAGTTCCGTTATTTTTTTCCTGCGTTTATAGTGTCGTCTGCTTTCTCTTTCTACGTTAGATCTCTTTCTGGCTTTCCTGAAAGGAACATGTTTCAGACAGACTTGATACGCTTCTGAAGTCAGTTTTTCTATTCCATCTGTAGGACTTATATTAATTAGAACAGGTCCCCATGGAATGTTTGTAAGTTCCCTGTTTATTATCTCCCAGTCTATCCTTTTATTATTAAAATTGAATTTACTGAATAGCCCCTCTCACTTTATCAACGTTTTAGGTCTATTCTGAGTATTGATGGTAGTTTGCACTTCAATGAGTTTGTGATCTCAGTATGTGGTATCTGATATCGTAATGTCTCTGATAATGTCTTCATTGTTCGTAAAGACCAGATCTAGAATATTTTCATTTCTCGTTGGCTCAGATATCTGCTGATTGAGTGAAAATTTGTCACAGAATCTAAGTAGTTCTCTAATCTGTGGTTGGTTAGGTCCTGATAGATTTCCTGGTATAATATTATTGTTTGCTATTTTCCACCTGAGACTAGGCAAGTTGAAGTCACCTAGGAAGATAATATCAGGTATCGGGTTCTCCAAATTATCAAGGCTATTCTCTATTTTGCTTATCTGTTCTGTGAATTCCTCAGCCGTTGCATCTGGCGGTTTGTATATTAGAATAATCACAAAATTTATTTTCTCTATTTTTAATCCCAGTACCTCTACCACCTCATTTGTAACGTTTAGGAGCTCCGAGCATACAAGGTCTTCCCTAATATACAGACCCACTCCTCCATGTGACCTAATTTTCCTATCACACCTGTATAGGTTATATCCTGGAATCCAGATCTCACTGTCCAACAATTCCCCTGCATGGGTTTCTGTGAAAGCTCCAAATACTGCATTTGACTCCGTGAGGAGGCCATTTATGAACTGTACTTTGTTGTTTGTTCTTGTTTTCAGTCCTTGTATGTTGGCAAAGATGAATGAGGTTACTCTATTAGTGATAGTTTGAATGGGAGACTTTTTCGGCAAGCCCATTATTCGTGGACATAATGAGTTTGTTCTGACCAGTACTGATTGTTGTAGGGCAGTTGTCTGTCGTAGTTGTAGTTCCCTTTCGGTGGGTAATTGTATCTGTAATTCTGGAATGCAAGTGGATCTGGTATCCAGTTCCATACACTCTCCATGCTGCTCCTTTTGAATTCTCTGCCGGTCTGGTATAAAAAAATTATAGAGTTTCCTCCAAATTCATTATCCTGCTTGCCACTCTTTATGTAGCGTTCCGTGCCTTTCACGTGAAAGTGTGGGCAGCTGAGGTCATAGCATTTTCTGTCCTCCAGTGAGGTTTGGCACATGTCAGGATGGAAAAACCTACATATTGATCCAAATCGACACTCACCTTTCCTAAGCATATTTAAACATTTTTTGGGATGTTGGTAACTGCATTCCAATCCTTTTTTATTACCAGCATATCTATGTCTGCATATGCCCTTTGCATAAAATTTGCATAAGTCTGTCCTTCTGTTCTGAATTGCTCTATCGGGAACCGTCGTAGTGTCTGTACCTATCGAGCTGTCAGTGCTGTCTGGTACACTTTCTAGTTTACTGTCATCTACATCCTGGCCTACTGAGTCAGAGTTTACAGCTTCCTGAGTTTCAGCCTCAGTTTCATCCCTGACTATAGCCTCCGCCCCTTGTATATTAGAATTGTTGTTCCTTTCCCACTCCTTCTGGATGGCTGGTAGGCTTCCAAAGAATGATGTTTTCCGATCATGCGTCATGTTATCTAGAATGTTTTTTAGGATATTCCAAGCTGGCAGGTCATTTTTACACACCCAGAGCAAGTGACCAGCTCTCAGTGCCGTAGTGTTACTCACTCCTGTACAAGCCGAATGGAATCTAGTCTTACAGATATAACATTCAACTCCCGTTACCCCATCTACTTGCTTATACATGTGCTCATCCGGGCTCAAGAAGGGTGCCTCTTTAGTACAAGCTAAACCAGCCATATACTGCAGGTATGTTGACGACATTTTTACACAGGTACCTGATGTCAGACATCTGCAGGAGCTGAAGGAGGCATTTGAGCGGAATTCTGTGTTGCGTTTCACTTACGAGATGGAGAAGGTTGGGAAGCTGCCCTTTCTAGATGTAACAGTCATGGAAAGGAGCGGAGGTTTCCACACAGCAGTCTATATTAAGGAAACAAACATAGGAATGTGCCTCAATGCCAACAGTGACTGCCCAGACAGGTACAAGAGGAGTGTTGTTAACGCTTATGTCGACCGTGCTCTCAGCCACAGCTCAGGACGGAAGCAAGTTGATGAAGAACTCTGTAGGGTAAGGCAGGTCTTAGTCAACAACGGCTTCTCCAAGGATTTCGTTGAAGACATCATAAGAAGGAAGGTGAAACGTCATGCAATCTCTGAAGAGACAACTAACACAACACCTGTACCCCCTATTTGACTATTTTACAGGAACTTCTTTTCTGCAGTTCATAAAATGGAGGAAAGGGTCCTGAAAGATATTGTTAATAGGTACGTTATCCCTACAGACAAAAATCAGAAGATACAATTGACGATTTACTATAAAACCAAAAAACCAGCCAACCTAGTCATGAGAAACTCTCCAGACACAAAGCAGAACGCTTAAAAAAAGACCAACGTCGTCTATGCCTTCAAATGCCCACTTGGGGACTGTAAGCCTCAAAGAACTCAGTATATAGGCAAGACAACATCTCTTTCCAGGCGATTAACGATGCATAAGCAACAGGGCTCCATTAAGGAACATATAATCTCTTTCTACAACCAGACCATCACCATAGAAGTCTTAACAAACAACACAGAAATCATCGATATATACAGCGATAGCAGGCGGCTTGACATCTGGAAGGTACTACACATCAAGAAGTTAACACCAGCAATCAACAGGCAATTAATGTACAACTATATTCTACCCACTTCAGGACTCCGCACTAATATAGAAGCATCAAGAAATATGGGACAATAGGCCCTTTTCAGTTACTTCCATTCTTCCGTTTAATTTACCAAATTTATACCCATTGCACCGTGTTCTGTCTTGTGTTTAAAGTTTGCTTTATCTTGTGTTGAAAGTTTTGTTCACCTCATCCAAAACTGTTGTAATATATCACCTCACCCAAATGCGGGTATACAAGATGAAAGCTGTTTAAATGATAGCATAGTTGAACTCTGTTTAGTGTTTGCAGGTTATAGTTGTGTGTGTGTAAACTAAAGTCTTTGAAAATGTAATAAGTTATTACGAAATGTGTTCAAGTGTCGCGTCAGAGTACAAATAAAAATGAATTTAGGAGAATTGATTTTTCAATTACCATCGACAGTGAAAAGAATCATAAGAAATATTGAGAAAATTCGTGTTAGAATTATTAATCTTACTTTTTCAGTCACACACACACACACACACATATATATATATATATATATATATATATATATATATATATATATATATATATATATATATATATATATATATATATATTTATATATATATATATATATATATATATGTCGTACCTAGTAGCCAGAACGCACTTCTCTGCCTACTATGCAAGGCCCGATTTGCCTAATAAGCCAAGTTTTCATGAATTAATTGTTTTTCGACTACCTAACCTACCTAACCTAACCTAACCTAACTTTTTCGGCTACCTAACCTAACCTAACCTATAAAGATAGGTTAGGTTAGGTTAGGTAGGGTTGGTTAGGTTCGGTCATATATCTACGTTAATTTTAACTCCAATAAAAAAAAATTGACCTCATACATAATGAAATGGGTAGCTTAATCATTTCATAAGAAAAAAATTAGAGAAAATATATTAATTCAGGACAACTTGGCTTATTAGGCAAATCGGGCCTTGCATAGTAGGCTGAGAAGTGCGTTCTGGCTACTAGGTACGACATATATATATATATATATATATATATATATATATATATATATATATATATATATATATATATATATATTTATATATATATATATATATATATGCGAACAAGCCTGAATGGTCCCCAGGACATATGCAATTGAAAACTCACACCCCAGAAGTGACTCGAACCCATACTCCCAGAAGCAACGCATCTGGTATGTACAAGACGCCTTAATCCACTTGACCATCACGACCGGACATAATGAGGTGATAGCCGAGGCTATTTGAACCACCCCACCGCCGGCACTCGGATAGTTATCTTGGGCATAGCATTTTACCAAATCACCTCATTCTTTGGGGCAACACGTGAGGAACACAAATGCGAACAAGCCTGAATGGTCCCCAGGACATATGCAACTGAAAACTCACACCCCAGAAGTGACTCGAACCCATACTCCCAGAAGCAACGCATCTGGTATGTACAAGACGCCTTAATCCACTTGACCATCACGACCGGACATAATGAGGTGATAGCCGAGGCTATTTGAACCACCCCACCGCCGGCACTCGGATAGTTATCTTGGGCATAGCATTTTACCAAATCACCTCATTCTTTGGGGCAACACGTGAGGAACACAAATGCGAACAAGCCTGAATGGTCCCCAGGACATATGCAACTGAAAACTCACACCCCAGAAAGGGGTGATTTGGTAAAATGCTATGCCCAAGATAACTATCCGAGTGCCGGCGGTGGGGTGGTTCAAATAGCCTCGGCTATCACCTCATTATGTCCGGTCGTGATGGTCAAGTGGATTAAGGCGTCTTGTACATACCAGATGCGTTGCTTCTGGGAGTATGGGTTCGAGTCACTTCTGGGGTGTGAGTTTTCAGTTGCATATGTCCTGGGGACCATTCAGGCTTGTTCGCATTTGTGTTCCTCACGTGTTGCCCCAAAGAATGAGGTGATTTGGTAAAATGCTATGCCCAAGATAACTATCCGAGTGCCGGCGGTGGGGTGGTTCAAATAGCCTCGGCTATCACCTCATTATGTCCGGTCGTGATGGTCAAGTGGATTAAGGCGTCTTGTACATACCAGATGCGTTGCTTCTGGGAGTATGGGTTCGAGTCACTTCTGGGGTGTGAGTTTTCAGTTGCATATGTCCTGGGGACCATTCAGGCTTGTTCGCATTTGTGTTCCTCACGTGTTGCCCCAAAGAATGAGGTGATTTGGTAAAATGCTATGCCCAAGATAACTATCCGAGTGCCGGCGGTGGGGTGGTTCAAATAGCCTCGGCTATCACCTCATTATGTCCGGTCGTGATGGTCAAGTGGATTAAGGCGTCTTGTACATACCAGATGCGTTGCTTCTGGGAGTATGGGTTCGAGTCACTTCTGGGGTGTGAGTTTTCAGTTGCATATGTCCTGGGGACCATTCAGGCTTGTTCGCATTTGTGTTCCTCACGTGTTGCCCCAAAGAATGAGGTGATTTGGTAAAATGCTATGCCCAAGATAACTATCCGAGTGCCGGCGGTGGGGTGGTTCAAATAGCCTCGGCTATCACCTCATTATGTCCGGTCGTGATGGTCAAGTGGATTAAGGCGTCTTGTACATACCAGATGCGTTGCTTCTGGGAGTATGGGTTCGAGTCACTTCTGGGGTGTGAGTTTTCAGTTGCATATGTCCTGGGGACCATTCAGGCTTGTTCGCATTTGTGTTCCTCACGTGTTGCCCCAAAGAATGAGGTGATTTGGTAAAATGCTATGCCCAAGATAACTATCCGAGTGCCGGCGGTGGGGTGGTTCAAATAGCCTCGGCTATCACCTCATTATGTCCGGTCGTGATGGTCAAGTGGATTAAGGCGTCTTGTACATACCAGATGCGTTGCTTCTGGGAGTATGGGTTCGAGTCACTTCTGGGGTGTGAGTTTTCAGTTATATATATATATATATATATATATATATATATATATATATATATATATATATATATATATATATATATATATATATATATATATATATATATTCAATACTAGTGGGTACTTGGAATATATATAATAAAGTAAATGATATTATATAAAGTATATTCAAAATGAATGTTGATAAATGGTCATATTTAATTAATGGTTTACAGGAGAAGCGTTTGTTGTCGTTTACCTTTAGCACTGAGGGTGGTAGATATCATACTTTACGTGGTAGATATCATACTTTACGTGGTAGATATCATACTTTACGTGGTAGATATCATACTTTACGTGGTAGATATTATACTTTGCGTGGTAGATATCATACTTTACGTGGTAGATATCATACTTTACGTTGTAGAGATCATATTATACGTGGTAGATATCGTCCTTTACGTAGTAGATATCATACTTTATATAGTAGAGATTTTTCTTTATATGGCAGAGATCCTACTCTATGTGGTAGAAATTATACTCTATGTGGTAGAAATCATATTGTATGTGGTCGAGATCATACTTTAAGTGTTAGAAATCACATTTTATATGGTAGAGCTTATACTTTATGTGGTCCAGCCGAAAAGGTCCGCTTAATAAGAGGCAATGACGTCCCCATCTTGAAGCAAAACTATACCCTGCACTAGCTGGGTACCACACAGGGCACGGAACAGGTACCCAACCACCGACTTCACGCCAAGCTCTTCGACTGAGGACCAATACAGGGGCACGTCCGCACCCTCTAGCAGCCAGTAGCAAACTGCTTAATTCACGAATTCTTTTCTTTTTGCTGGGGAGAGGAATTATCTGAAATATACCCCAAGCCATTACGACTATAAAGCACTAGGGAAAGGGTCAGAATAAGGATTTGGGATGGAACAGGGGAAAGAAATGGTGCCCAATCACTTGGACGGTCGGGGATTGAACGCCGAACTACATGAAGCGAGACAGTCACTCAATCGTCCATCTCAAGAGGTTGGACAAAGAGGAAGCCTGTTTATACATGTATTTTAGGCTCGAGTCGAGTTCCCTCCTTACTCAACCAATTGGGCTGGACGGTAAGGCGACGGTCTTGCTTCGTGAAGGTCGGCGTTCAATCCCCCTACGTCCAAGTGGTTGGGCACCATTCCTTTCCCCCGTCCCATCCCAAATCCTTTCTCAGATCCCTTCCAAGTGCTATATAGTCGTAATGGCATGACGTTTTCTCCTGATCATTCCCTTCTCTCCTTAGTCTCACTACTGGCCTTCCTTATGATCAAACTCCACTCCACCAGTTGCCTAACTTCCGGGTAAGTAATTTCCGCTAGGTGAACATTTGCATTAGGTGAAATAAAACGTGCCCAACAATTATTGTCCCTCCTGGGAATCAAACCAGGGATCCCCGATTGTAAGTCGAGAACGAAACCCATTGAACTGTCAGACTTTATTGACAGTTGCCAGAATCAATGAAGAATAAAACGTCTGAGCCCAGACACAGACAGAACATTTTATTTTACCGTAGTACAATAATAACTTGGTGAAGAACACAGGTATTTCCCTCGATATATTGATAGTTAAGTTACAAAATGCACTGTATTATAAGTCATTCTAAGTTGCCCAGGTACTGAATACTGCTTCTACATATAATAAAATAGAGTTGGAAACAGCGTTGTTATCTTGCATAACAAGGTTATTTCCGTTGTATTTTAATGGATGCCATGTTTTGTTAGTTGTTTCAAATGTTAGATAAATACCATATAAGAATTGCTTACAATTAAATGCAACACGCAAGGAATCCTGATATATACAGGAAAGTAGTCGATGATACTTTAATACACTAAGACCGTAAATGTGGGATTTGAAGTAATTACAGAAGTCAAGAACGTGACAGACGACATCTTGAACACAAGATATCTCATCTCCTTACATCATAATGTAGAGATGAACGTATTTATTCATTGTTAACGTTAAAAGAAAACTATGAATTAAACCTCACCTAAAACTGGTTTCTTGAGACAATTAATTATGAGGTTACTTGAGTTAGAACTCAGTGATGTCAATGGAACATGATAACCACAAATCTTAATTTGGTTATAAAGTGATTCATAATGATGAATGGCGGATATCTCAGAGCAATTGCATGGAGTGCATTCTTGGGGAGAAATATATCTCCTCAGCAGACTAAGAGCACTGGAGAGCTGCCTTCCTATGACGCAAGACCAAGTGATTTGTGTGTGCACAAATCTTTAATAAACACAAATCTTTAATAAACACAAATCTTTAATAAACACAAATCTTTAATAAACACAAATCTTTAATAAACACAAATCTTTAATAAACACAAATCTTTAATAAACACAAATCTTTAATAAACACAAATCTTTAATAAACACAAATCTTTAATAAACACAAATCTTTAATAAACACAAATCTTTAATAAACACAAATCTTTAATAAACACAAATCTTTAATAAACACAAATCTTTAATAAACACAAATCTTTAATAAACACAAATCTTTAATAAACACAAATCTTTAATAAACACAAATCTTTAATAAACACAAATCTTTAATAAACACAAATCTTTAATAAACACAAATCTTTAATAAACACAAATCTTTAATAAACACAAATCTTTAATAAACACAAATCTTTAATAAACACAAATCTTTAATAAACACAAATCTTTAATAAACACAAATCTTTAATAAACACAAATCTTTAATAAACACAAATCTTTAATAAACACAAATCTTTAATAAACACAAATCTTTAATAAACACAAATCAATGAGTCACAAATCTTTAATAAACAAATAAATGCAATTTACACATAGAAACCACAATATCGTGATGCATCAAATGAACAAATCCACAAGTGGTTTGTGGATTCTTTTACTACGTCGTAGCTCAGTCGATTAAGGCAGCGTCTGGGATCCTCTCGGACGTAGGTTCGAACCCTCGTCACGGCCCTTGTGGATTTATTCTAATAAATGCAAGTTCATTCAGCCAAAAAGCGTCTGTCACTTAAATATTTACATAACAAATATAACACAAATAGGGTACCTCTTAACTTTTAATATAAACTGAAGGTTTGTGATTTAAAAAAAATCAAAATATATTACATGGACGAGATGCTAAGATTCGAGTTGCAACACTTCCTGATGTCCACAGGTGCTTCTCCACTCAATACGTGAGCAGAAGGGAATGCTCTTCAAGGATATGCCACTCCGGGTCCTTATCCCCAATTACTGCACCTCAATGGAGAGACCAGAAGCAAGACCTTGCTCCTCAATACCAAAACCTACACTTCCTCAGTTTACTGGTGATACGGATTCTAGGCTCTCAATTCCACCTCCGTTCACTCGTGCAGACTCACGTGACAAGATATATATCTGTTTGCATACATCTATATGAAAATAATAACCCATCAATTTTATAACTCTGGAAACGTAGACTCTATATTTCGATCCCAACTCTGGCTCCTCTTCAGCAGTGAGAGAGAATAAGAGCTGTAGCTGCTTTCATTACGTCAATTCAGATGTTCCTGGTAAGAGGTGGAAGCAGTGGGGTAATAGCCTCCTTGTTACATAGTCACTCATCAGATCTGGTAACCACTGTCCTGAGGAGATATTAAAATATAAATTATTGTTTATAAAAGTAGATTTTGTTATTTTTGTTTTTAAGCCATAGTGTTGGATAAATTATACAAGTTAGCCCATATAATTTTGTGATCGGTCTCTCTTACATGTTTATATGAAGCTTAGATTTCTTGGTCATATCTAACATTTCCCTTGTGTTCGTTGATGCGGGGGTTTAGATCCTTGCCTGTTTGTCCATTACAATCATAATCTGTCATCCTTCAGTCCATCTCTCCAGTAATATATCCATTCATCTACTCATATATCGCTATCTATAACATTCAAACAGAATATAATACTCCCCCCTTCCATATATCAGTTGGCTCAGTCTTGTATGGGTTCGAAGGTTAATTTCAGAATATAATATACCCAATATATGGGAGTTTGGCCTTAATTTAATTACCTCGACATTTCTGTTAATTTTCCCGAGATCAATGAATAATGTTGAATATTTCTATAGGAAAAAATGTAGGTATTTTTTTCATTATATCTGTCTGAATACTGGTGGGTAGTACCACAAATTGTCGTGGGGGTCTGAATGTGACCATGGTACGTTGTTCCCTTTTGAATTATGGCGACTCCAATTAGCCTGTGTTAATCCCATGCCCCAAACACTTTCCGCTGCCAGAGTGGTTGGGGCGCGTCTCAACCAGTGGGCTGCAACTCTGCACAGACTGAGAGACATCCTAATGTGTATTGATAAGAGGGAGGGACCCGGCGTTTCCCGGGGTCTCTTTGTCTCCTATATGTCCATTCATCTGTCTATCCATCAATCAATTTATCCATCTATTTATCAATCTATCCATATATAATTTATTTATCCATTATCTATCCAAATATCTATCCAATAGTCTATTTATCAATCTATCCACATACCTATATATCCATTTCCCATCCATCTATCCATCCTCTTATCGATCCATCTAACCATATATCTATTAATTTATATATATCCATCTACCGACTCATTTTTCTATCCATATACATATCCATCTGCCCAGCCCCTCTATCCATCTTTCTATGTCCATCTATCATGTCCGTATATCTATCGATCTATCCATGTCTCTATCAATCTCTATATCCATCCAGCTACCCATCTCTCCTTTAATGTATCTATCTATCCGTTTATGTATCCATCTATCCATCCATCTATCCGTCTATCTATTTATCTATCTATCGATTTAGCCATCCACCTACTCGTCTTTCTATCCATCCATGTATCTATTCGTCTGTCCCTCTAAGCCTCCATCATCTTTTTATCTATACCTCTATCCATCTATCGATCTATTCATCTATTCATCCACCTGTCTGTCTTTTTGTCTCTCCTTATGTCTATCTATCGGTCTCTGCCTCTCTCTGTACCCGTGTATTTCTGTCTCTTTCTCATTTTCTGTTTTTGTCTCTGTTTCGGTCTTTATCTGTCTCTGTTTCGGTCTCTATCTGTCTGTGTCTGTGTGATGGATATCAAAATTGCAATCTTATGGAGATAGTTGGAAAATATAATTACTGGGCACTGTCAACCCCTAAAAAGTAATTCACTAAATGCGGGTCAGAGTTACATAGACTCTCTATAACAATGATGAGAGGGAGGGAATTATCAGGGGGAAGCTCCAAGCCATTACAACTATAGAACACTGGGAAGGGATCAGTATAAGGATTTGGGATGGGACGGGAGGAAGGAATGGTGCCCAGCCAGTAGGACGGTCGGGGGGATGGAACGCTGACCTGTTTGAAGCGAAACATTCACTCTACCGTCGAGCCCAAGTGCTTTGGCTTAACAATGATGAGAGTTTATACTTGTCAACAGATTTGTGAACTACATATGTATCTAACTTGAAGAAACCTTCGCTAAAATTAATAGTATTTAGAACAGTGGCTAATGATGGCTGACTCAGTTAAGTTTCTTGTCATAAAACTGTCCTTGTAAGTAGGGTATTTCTGTGAGTCTCAGGTGATGGTATGGTTGGGTAACATGCACAAAATGTTGTATTAGATTGTTGCCCAGTTTAGGTCAAGTATATATGTTGTGAAAGGCATATAGGAACACTTTTCCCTGTCTGACCAATACAAATATAATCACAATTGTCACATGAGACAAATAAACACAGCCTGTAAATTATTCTATACAACGAAGCTGCATTCTAATATGAAGCTTTTATCTATACTCGTACTTTTTTTTACTACGCTGCTTCACTATACCAAAGTTTCTCGTGTACTTTTGGTTGCACAAGTACAGTTTATTTTCGTCTACTGAACTTCAGTATGTTTAATTTAGCAAAGTTAGTAAACATTAGTGTACTAATGTTTATGCAAGAACCATTGTAATTATGTTCAGAACTTTCATTTAATACAATCAAGCCTCGATATACTTCATCCTTGAATCAGTCATTAGTATTCTTCATTAGAGAATTAATCATTCGTATACTTCATAGTAGAATCAATCAGTTGTATACTTTTACTAATGATCACAAATAAAGCTTTATTGTTGAAAGCTTCAGTATACCTCTTACTGTCTCAAGCTTCAGTCAACCTAAGAGCTGTGGACTATATGTATAGCCTCTGATTCTCTTCGCATTAAGTGACTGAATCTCTTCCACTTGCGACTCCTCAGGTATTGTCGGTCACATATGTCTTGGTCTGCTCTCTCGCGGATTTTCCGAATTCACTTTCCTCTCATTGTCTCCCAGTTGTTCACTTTTCTCGCATTGTCTCACAGTTGTTCACTTTCTTCTCAGTGTCTACCAGTTGTTCACTTTCTTCTCAGTGTCTCCCAGTTGTTCACTTTCTTCTCATTGTCTCCCAGTTGTTCACTTTCTTCTCAATGTCTCCCAGTTGTTCACTTTCTTCTCATTGTCTCCCAGTAGTTCACCTTCCACTCGCGCTCTTCCAGCAGCTCACTATTTTCACTATCTCACAATCATTCAGTTTTGTTTGTTATATCCAAATAAATAATTATGAATGGAATGGATATCTAAACCGTCACGTTTTCTCTCGCTGTTTCTTAGATATTCACTTTCATCTACCTGTTTACCAGTAGTTCGTTATCTCCTCGTTATCTTCCAGTCCAGTCTCGCTTTCCCTTAACCGCTCTAATGAATCAACTGGGATCAAAACCTGGCCTCTCTTCTCCCCAGTCAGTGGTTATTGGCCTCTCGTGCGTCTAGAAGGAGTCCTGGCAGATTAAAGCACCCGCCTCGACGCCCTCAGGATCCACATTTTACCGGCTGAAGATTTTCTTACACCGACAAAAATACCCACCGACATGAAGCGGCGCTTTTAACGAGTCTGAACGGAAGGAAAAAGGAATATTGACATCGTCGGGGGAAAGTTTACCATCAGGATGCGCTTAATTGGACGCTTGAAGCCGAAAAGTGAGCGATTCAAAGAGGTTCGTTAAAAAAGTTTGCAGTCAGGAAGCAAGCGATGCGGACACGTTGGCAGGAAGAGTCAAGGGTTCGATGATCAAAGGTGCGGTTATCTTGGTCCTGATAACAAGCAGGTGGTGATCAGTGGCTGATGGTGATCAGTGGCAGGTGGTGATCAGTGGCTGGTGGTGATCAGTGGCTGGTGGTGGTCAGTGGCTGGTGGTGATCAGTGGCTGGTGGTGATCAATGGCAGGTAGTGGTCAGTGGCAGGTAGTGGTCAGTGGCAGGTTATGATCAGTGGCTGGTGGTGGTCAGTGGCAGGTAGTGGTCAGTGGCAGGTAGTGGTCAGTGGCAGGTTATGATCAGTGGCTGGTGGTGGTCAGTGGCAGGTAGTGGTCAGTGGCAGGTAGTGGTCAGTGGCTGGTGGTGATTGTTACGAACCCCACTCCATCGACGGAGCACGGAGCAGCGACGTCAGTGCCATCTGTGAGTCCGCTCCCGAAACCCCCACAACATGGACGACGTCATCTAGCGGTGGCAGGATGATACCAGCAAGAGGCGCTAGATTCCTGTCTTAGTCAGCTCGAGAGGTAGCTGGTGCTGACCTCTGGTGAGGTGGAGCCTAGAAAATCAGCGCTATCCTTTGAAGGATGAGTTGTATGTCTATGTCAGAGTCCGTAAGTGATGTTTCCTAGTGTCTCATGTACTGACCAGTGTACTGATGACGTGTCTGTATCCACAGAGTCGACGTAGGGCTGCTGTGGTACGAGGACAGTCAGTCTACCCAGGGCAGCCAATAGCTCTCTACTCCATTCTGCTTTACGGAAGCAGTAAGCCGCCACCGAAGAGGAACTGTGTAGTATCTGCTGTCTGCCTGTGAAGTTGCAGTGACAGAATTCGGTGTATCCTGGAACTGGCTAGAGGAAGAGACGACTGACAGTCAGGTGCTACGGAGGAGTGTAACTAGCTAGTTGCAAGAAGCTCCTGCCAGGGGTTCGCTACCCTTGTATTTGTTCGTGTAGAGGCCCAGCAGCGCGAGGCTGATGTTCTCTGTCAGTACCAGGCTGGAGAGTGATTGTGGGCGTGCACAAGGAGCACCAGTTAGGACTGTGTATAGGCTGGCCCGTGGCCAGGGTAGACTCATTGATGTTTCCCAGTACTGGTTGAGGACGGTACTGTGTGTTGAGGAAACACGGAAGCTGACAAGACTGCATCGATTGAGCATCGAGGAGGGCTAAGTGTCCTATGAGTGACACTTGTGTATATATCAGTGTAGTAATACTTCCTTCATGATTTTATATGAGGTGATGGGAAAGTGATTATATGTGAATATATTGATAATAGATAAAGTGTCGTATTCAATGCAACCCCCCCCCCCTCCAATTGTGTTTAACTTGCATTACCAAGCTCATTCCTTGAAAGCCTCTACTAACTTGGGGTTGGATACCAGAACTTTAGCTCTTCTAGCAAAGAACCCAGTTGCGACCCATTATGGCCGTAACAGTGATCAGTGGCTGGTGGTGGTCAGTGGCTGGTGGTGGTCAGTGGCTGGTGGTGATCAGTGGCTGGTGGTGGTCAGTGGCTGGTGGTGGTCAGTGGCTGGTGGTGATCAGTGGCTGGTGGTGGTCAGTGGCTGGTGGTGATCAGTGGCTGGTGGTGGTCAGTGGCTGGTGGTGGTCAGTGGCTGGTGGTGATCAGTGGCTGGTGGTGGTCAGTGGCAGGTGGTGATCAGTGGCTGGTGGTGATCAGTGGCTGGTGGTGATCAGTGGCTGGTGGTGGTCAGTGGCTGGTGGTGGTCAGTGGCTGGTGGTGATCAGTGGCTGGTGGTGATCAGTGGCTGGTGGTGGTCAGTGGCTGGTGGTGATCAGTGGCTGGTGGTGGTCAGTGGCAGGTGGTGATCAGTGGCTGGTGGTGATCAGTGGCTGGTGGTGGTCAGTGGCTGGTGGTGGTCAGTGGCTGGTGGTGATTAGTGGCTGGTGGTGGCCAGTGGCTGGTGGTGATCAGTGGCTGGTGGTGATCAGTGGCTGGTGGGGGTCAGTGGCAGGTGGTGATCAGTGGCTGGTGGTGATTAGTGGCTGGTGGTGGCCAGTGGCTGGTGGTGATCAGTGGCTGGTGGGGGTCAGTGGCTGGTGGGGGTCAGTGGCTGGTGGTGATCAGTGGCTGGTGGTGATCAGTGGCTGGTGGTGGTCAGTGGCTGGTGGTGGTCAGTGGCAGGTGGGGGTCAGTGGCAGGTGGGGGTCAGTGGCTGGTGGTGGTCAGTGGCTGGTGGTGATCAGTGGCTGGTGGTGATCAGTGGCTGGTGGTGGTCAGTGGCTGGTGGTGGTCAGTGGCTGGTGGTGGTCAGTGGCTGGTGGTGATCAGTGGCAGGTGGTGGTCAGTGGCTGGTGGTGGTCAGTGGCTGGTGGTGGTCAGTGGCTGGTGGTGGTCAGTGGCTGGTGGTGGTCAGTGGCTGGTGGTGGTCAGTGGCTGGTGGTGATCAGTGGCTGGTGGTGGTCAGTGGCAGGTGGGGGTCAGTGGCTGGTGGTGATCAGTGGCTGGTGGTGGTCAGTGGCTGGTGGTGGTCAGTGGCTTGTGGTGGTCAGTGGCTGGTGGTGATCAGTGGCTGGTGGTGGTCAGTGGCTGGTGGTGATCAGTGGCTGGTGGTGGTCAGTGGCTGGTGGTGGTCAGTGGCTGGTGGTGGTGGTCAGTGGCTGGTGGTGGTCAGTGGCTGGTGGTGGTCAGTGGCTGGTGGTGGTCAGTGGCTGGTGGTGGTCAGTGGCTGGTGGTGGTCAGTGGCAGGTGGGGGTCAGTGGCTGGTGGTGGTCAGTGGCTGGTGGGGGTCAGTGGCATCAGGGTGAAATGTACAGAGACAAAGAGTGACTAACTTGCCAAGAGAGCGTATTATGGGGCAGCGTCACTCATCCTGTGAGTGTACACACCGCCATAGTGACAGTATTGGGCAGCGTCACTCATCCTGTGAGTGTACACACCGCCATAGTGACAGTATTGGGCAGCGCCACTCATCCTGTGAGTGTACACACCGCCATAGTGACAGTATTGGGCAGCGTCACTCATCCTGTGAGTGGACACACCGCCATAGTGACAGTATTGGGCAGCGTCACTCATCCTGTGAGTGGACACACCGCCATAGTGACAGTATTGCGCAGCGTCACTCATCCTGTGAGTGTACACACCGCCATAGTGACAGTATTGGGCAGCGTCACTCATCCTGTGAGTGGACACACCGCCATAGTGACAGTATTGGGCAGCGCCACTCATCCTGTGAGTGTACACACCGCCATAGTGACAGTATTGGGCAGCCCCACTCATCCTGTGAGTGGACACACCGCCATAGTGACAGTATTGGGCAGCGCCACTCATCCTGTGAGTGGACACACCGCCATAGTGACAGTATTGGGCAGCGTCACTCATCCTGTGAGTGGACACACCGCCATAGTGACAGTATTGGGCAGCGCCACTCATCCTGTGAGTGAACACACCGCCATAGTGACAGTATTGGGCAGCGCCACTCATCCTGTGAGTGGACACCGCCATAGTGACAGTATTGGGCAGCGTCACTCATCCTGTGAGTGGACACACCGCCATAGTGACAGTATTGGGCAGCGCCACTCATCCTGTGAGTGGACACACCGCCATAGTGACAGTATTGGGCAGCGTCACTCATCCTGTGAGTGGACACACCGCCATAGTGACAGTATTGGGCAGCGCCACTCATCCTGTGAGTGGACACACCGCCATAGTGACAGTATTGGGCAGCGTCACTCATCCTGTGAGTGAACACACCGCCATAGTGACAGTATTGGGCAGCGTCACTCATCCTGTGAGTGAACACACCGCCATAGTGACAGTATTGGGCAGCGTCAATAGGAAGAAAACCCGCTGGATTCTTCATCTAGTCACTTGTACCCAGACACAGCTGGAATTTTCTGAACTGACTCAAGTGAACAGCTTCTTAATCTAGAAGAAGAACATCTGCAAACCCTTAAAATTTGTCATTTCCCTATCCTTTGGGTGCAAATATGGGAATCTTTTAAGAACAGCATTTATGTTTGACAAATTGTGTTTTCCTAACTCAAACAATGTGGGGCTTTATTACTCTACACATTTCTAATGTCTCTTAGATGTTCACATTGTCTCGGGTAGTGGTCAAGGCGGTGTCCCTCACTCTGACCACAGATTCTGTAGCTCCGCTGATCAGCTGCTGTTTCCTTCCTGAATCTCAATGGATATATGTATCCAAAACGGATTCTTGCTATTATTGATTGTCTCCCGCGGCCACCTCCCCTTCCTCATTGATGATTGGGATTGCCAGCTGTAACCTCAGTTTACCAGCGTACGGAGTGACTGATTTGTTCGTCTATCTTTCTTCCTCAATTACCTTGTGACGGTGATAATACCTGATAATACCTCTAATCTGTAGAAGAGTCTTGGATATGAGATATTAAATATGGTGTTCAGCGCTCTCTGCAACCAGCATATCTGCTCGTTCATTTCCACAGCTCCCAACTCGGGGACGGGAGCCACAAGAATTTGACCACTCTTCCCTGATTGATTAGTACTCTCACAGTTCTCTTAACTTCAGTACCAATCGCGAGGTCTTCCGCCTGTTTTTTTAATAAGTTTTTATAGTGTTACTTTTGAATCAATGCAGATCACTGCACTTTTTTTATACAAGAGTTTTTACATTCTTGTACAGCCACTAGTACGCGTAGCGTTTCGGTCAAGTCCTTAATCCTATAATCCCTGGAATACGACCCCCACGAAGAATCGTTTATCAACCAGATTCCTATTTTACTGTTAAGTTAAACAGAGGCTACAGTTAAGGATTTGCTCTCAGTAAATCCTCCCCGGCCAGGATACGAACCCAGGACAGAGCGCTCGCGGAACTCTAAGCGAGCGACTTAATCACTACACCACGGGGACTTTTAATGTTTCTTTCAAGGTATCTTTGAGTTGATGGTTGATGAGGGGTTGATGAACCGCATGTCAATGCATCAACGCATTGATATGCGTTGATGAGTCATAGTTCCCAATAGGTGTTTTTTCTTCATTTCTGTTTTGAAGTACATAATTCCTAATTACTGTGTATAATGCTCCAGCCCTGCAATTAATATGACTAGATGACCCATCACTGTAGATTTTATCTCATTTATTTTCGGATTTATATAAATTTCCTCGAGATACTTAAGTCTCATTTCTTCTGGTGTTATGTTGGAGTTTTTTGTTTTCCTCTCGTGTATAATAATGTTGTATGGGTAATCCTCCCAGGGAGTTACATCGCTACAGGCAGGAGCTCGCGGTCTTGCTCAACCTGATGAAGTACCTCAAGGTGGCACACTGTTCCACGGTACCATTATTTGATTGCTTTTACCAGTTCCTCCTGTAAGTAGCACAAAAAATTATTTTTTCTTGACACTAACATTGTAGTTGGGCAAATCCATAAGGGCTGTGATGAGGGTTCGAACCTACGTCCGAGAGCATGTCAGAGGCTGCCTAAATCGACTGAGCTACGACATGGTAAAAAGAATTGAAATCATAAGTTCTACTGCCCATACCTGGATCCTGCAGCCTCTCCGAGACACAAACCAGGATGTTGTATTGAGTTGGGGTCTGTTGCTATCCTAATTACAAGCTTAGCATTCAGTGCAAACTCTGCTTTTAATACTGGAGAGGGAGAGCTCTTCTCGTAGAGTAGATGTTCTGGCAGCTTTTGTGTCTGCGAATGTTTGCCATTACTTCATTGTATATGCTCTCATGTTATTCTTTTGTTTCATATTGGTGGCTTTCCGATATGAAATATGATATGGCTCTGATATGGCTTTCCGACATAATATCAAAGGAAAGATATGCTTTCATATATGTTTTCTACAGGATATTCATGTGCCTCAATCAGTTATATATATATATATATATATATATATATATATATATATATATATATATATATATATATATATATATAACTGAAAACTCACACACCAGAAGTGACTCGAACCCATACTCCCAGAAGCAACGCAACTGGTATGTACAAGACGCCTTAATCCACTTGACCATCACGACCGGACATAATGAGGTGATAGCCGAGGCTATTTGAACCACCCCACCGCCGGCACTCGGATAGTTATCTTGGGCATAGCATTTTACCAAATCACCTCATTCTTAGGGGCACACGTGAGGAACACAAATGCGAACAAGCCAGAATGGTCCCCTGGACAATATGCAACTGAAAACTCACACCCCAGAAGTGACTCGAACCCATACTCCCAGAAGCAACGCAACTGGTTGCGTTGCTTCTGGGAGTATGGGTTCGAGTCACTTCTGGGGTGTGAGTTTTCAGTTGCATATTGTCCAGGGGACCATTCTGGCTTGTTCGCATATATATATATATATATATATATATATATATATATATATATATATATATATATATATATATATATATATATATATATATATATATATATATATATATATATATATGTATATATATATATATTTGTTACATTTTCGAAGGATATTTCTTAGTTTGTGCATTTTCAGATGATTTTGTTAAGTGACTAAGCACTTTGTTAAGTTTTCTAAGGATTTCTTTTTAATTGTTTGCACATTTTCAGAAGATAATTGTTAAAGTTATTTGTTTACGCACTTTGAGCATTTTTACTAAAAATTTGTCGTCTCTTACATATGTATCTCACACTTTTATGAGTATTCGATATAAAGAATTTTATTTAGTTCACGTTCGTTCCTAAGTACACATTCGTACACATAACGAATGCTCATGTATATGTGTGTGTACTCACATAGTTGTACTCGCCTTGTTGTGCGTGTGTGGGGGATGAGCGTGCGGGGGATTCAGTTTGTCTAGGTCATCTTGTAGTCACATACTATCTTCCTCCGTCTTAATCCTCCTCATAAATTTTGCATCATCAGTAAATAATGGCAGGAACGAGTCTATACCCTCTGGGAGATCATTTACATATATCAGAAGCAGTATAGGTCCAAGGACTGAATCCTTCTGGACTCCACTGGTGACGTCTCGCTGATCTGAGGCCTCACCTCTCACAGTGACTCGCTGTCTTCTGTTACTTAGGTATTCCTTTATCCATTGGATAAGGGAGGTGGTGATTATTAATGTCATAAGTACGTTCTAATTACGTCTGCAAATGAGGGAGGTATTGTAGAAATCCCGTTTACAGATACATTACCATCTTCTTGAGGGATAGTTCGTGTCTGGTACTGGAGAGGATTCTCTTTCAGGCTTTTAATATCCTCCTCTGACTCACTCGGCTCGTCCTGAAAGTTGGTTACTTTCTCCTTCATCACCATTAGTTCTTCACTGATCTGGCTCCACATTTGAGCGAGTGTCTGCCTATACGAGTCTTCTTGTCCTTCATCTCCCTCTGTGTTAAGTCGTTTCCCTGTCATGTTGGTTCCCTATTCCAATTCTCAAATCCAAGGTGTTTGTGTGTGTGTCTGTATGTGTGTTTGTTAGTGTGTGTGTGTGTGTGTCTGTATGTGTGTTTGTTAGTGTGTGTGTGTGTGTACTCACATATTTGTACTCACCTATTTGTGCTTGCGGGGGTTGAGCTCTGGTTCTTTGGTCCCACCTCTTAACTGTCAATCAACTGGTGTACAGATTCCTGAGCGTACTGGGCTCTATCATATCTACATTTAAAACTGTGTATGAAGTCAGCCTCCACCACATCACTTCCTAATGCATTCCATTCGTCTACTACTCTGACACTGAAAAAAAATCTTTCTAACGTCTCTATGGCTCATTTGGGCACTCGATTTCCACCTGTGTCCCCTAGTGCGTGTGCCCCTTGTGTGTAAATAGCCTGTCTTTATCTACCCTATCAATTCCTTCCGGGAGCCGGTCGGCCGAGCGGACAGCACGCTGAACTTATGATCCTGTGGTCCTGGGTTCGATCCCAGGCGCCGGCGAGAAACAATGGGCAGAGTTTCTTTCACCCTATGCCCCTGTTACCTAGCAGTAAAATAGGTACCTGGGTGTAGTCAGCTGTCACGGGCTGCTTCCTGGGGGTGAAGGACACTAAAATGGACACTAAAAAAAAGCCCCGAAATCATCTCAAGATAACCTCAAGATAACCTCTGAGAATCTTGTATGTGGTGATCATGCCCCCTCTAACTCTTCTGTCTCCCAGTGACGTGAGGTTTAATTCCCGAAGTCTCTCCTCGTAGCTCATACCGCTCAGTTCGGGTACTAGTCTGGTGGCAAACCTTTGAACCTTTTCCAGTTTAGTCTTATGCTTGACTAAATATGAACTTCATGCTGGAGCTGCATACTCCAGTTTTGGTCTGATATATGTGGTATACAAAGTTCTGAAATATTCCTTACACAAGTTTCTAAAGGCCGTTATTATGTTAGCCAACCTGGCATATGCTGCTGATGTTATCCTCTTGATATGAGCCTCAAGGGACAGATCTGGCGTGACATCAACCCCCAGGTCTTTCTCTCTCTCTCTCTCTGACTCTTGAAGAATTTTATCTCCAAATGATACCTTATATCTGGCCTCCTGCTCCCTACGCCAATCTTCATTACATTACATTTGCTTAGATTAAACTCTAACAACTATTTGCTCGACCATTCCTGCAGCTTGTCCAAGTCTTCTTGAAGCCTCAAGCTGTTCTCCTCTCTCTTAATTCATCTCATAATATTGACTTCGTTAGCAAATATTGAAAGGAATGAGTCTATACCCACTGGGAGATCATTTACATATATCAGAAACAGGATAGGTCCGAGTACAGAGCCCTGTGGGACTCCATTGGTGACTTCACGCCCATCTGAGGTCACACTCCTCACTGTAACTCTCTGCTTCCTATTGCTTAGGTACTCCCTTATCCACTGGATCAACCTACCAGTTACTCCTGCCTGTTGCTCCAGTTTATGCATCAGCCTCTTATGGGGTACTGTATCAAAGGCTTCCCGACAGTCAAAGAAAATGCAGTCCGCCCATCCTTCTTTTTCTTCCTTAATCTTTGTCACCTGATCGTAGAATTCTATTACGCCTGTAAGGCAAGATAAATCCTCCCTGAACCCATGTTGATGGGTTGTCACGAAGTCTCTTCTCTCCTGATGTGTTACTAGGTTTTTTCTCACAATCTTCTCCATCACCTTGCATGGTATACAAGTTAAGGACACTGGCCTGTAGTTCTGTGCCTCTTGTCTGTCACCCTTTTTGTATATTGGGATTACATTAGACGTAATCTATTTCTGGTAGGTCTCCCGTCTCCAGTGACCTAGTATTCACTATGGAGAGTGGCAAGGAAAGTGCTTCTGCACTCTCTTTCAATACTCATGGTCAGATTCTGTCCGGGACAACAGACTTTCTCACATCCAGATCCAACAGGTCAACCTGTCCTCTTAGAAATAACGTCGTTTTTGGTCGTTTGCCCGTAAGGCCGAAAGTGGGCGCAATTTGAAAATGAAAATAAATTTTGGATTGTTTTTTTTTAAACAGTTAGTTAAAGATCCTCTAGTAGGTTAGGTGGGCAGGAAATTCTCATAAAGTTTCAAAACGTTATGAAAAACGTTAATTGAAAGTCTTTTCCGCGTAAACCGAACGATTCAAACAGAAAAAGGGACAGTAGGTCACTTTCGTGAGCCGAATTTAATTTCAAATTACGTCCACTTTCGGCCATAGCGCCCATACTAGCTAAAAGTGACGGTATTTTTAAGAGGACGGGTTGGTCTCTTGACCCCATCTCTTGTTATTTAGAACTCTGTGTGTGTGTGTGTGTGTGTGTTAACTAGTGTGTGTGTGTGTTTGTTAGCTACTATATGTGTGTGTGTGTGTGTGTGTGTGTGTGTGTGTATTCACCTAGTTGTGTTTGCGGGGGTTGAGTTCTGCTCTTTCGGCCCGCCTCGCAACTGTCAATCAACTGTTTCTAACTACTACTGTGGGAGATCATTTGTGTGTGTGTGTGTACTCACCTATTTGTACTCGCCTATTTGTGCTTGCGATGGTTGAGCTTGGACTCTTTGGTCCCGCCTCTCAACAGTCAACCAACTGGTGTACAGAATCCTGAGCCTACTGGGCTCTGTCATATCTACATTTAAAACTGTGTATGGAGTCAGCCTCCACCACATCAGTGCCTAATGCATTCCATCCGTTAACTACTCTGACACTGAAAAAGTTCCTTCTAACGTCTCTGTGGCTCATGTGGGTACTCAGTTTCCACCTGTGCCCCCTTGTTTGCGTACCACCAGTGTTGAATAGTTTATCCTTGTTTACCCGGTCGATTTCCTTGAGGATTTTGTAGGTTGTGATCATGTCTTCCCTTACTCTTCTGTCTTCCAGTGTCGTAAGGTGCATTTCCCGCAGCCTTTCCTCGTAACTCATGCCTCTTAGTGCTGGGACTAGTCTAGTGGCATACCTTTGAACTTTTTCCAGCTTCGTCTTGTGCTTGCCGAGGTACAGGCTCCATGCTGGGGCTGCATACTCCAGGATTGGTCTTACATATGTGGTGTACAAGATTCTGAATGATTCCTTACACATGTTCCTGAACGCTGTTCTGATGTTAGCCTGCCTCGCATATGCCGCAGACGTTATTCATTTTATGTGGGCTTCGGGAGACAGGTTTGGTGTGATATCAACTCCTAGATCTTTCTCTCTGTCCGTTTCATTAAGTACTTCATCTCATATTCTGTATCCTTGTGTCTGGCCTCCTGTTTCCACTGTCTAGTTTCATTACTTTGCATTTACTTGGGTTGAACTTCAACAGCCATTTGTTGGACCATTCACTAAGTCTGTCTAGGTCATCTTGTAGCCTCTTACTGTCATCCTCTGATTCAATCCTCCTCATAATTTTTGCATCATCAGCAAACATTAAGAGAAACGAGTCTATACCCTCTGGGAGATCATTTACATATATCAGAAACAGTTTAGGTCCAAGGACTGACCCCTGCGGAACTCCACTCGTAACGTCTCGCCAATCTGAGACCTCACCCCTCACACTGACTCGTTGTCTCCTGTTGCTTAGGTACTCCTTTATCTAAATGAGTACCTTCCCTTTCACTCCAGCCTGCATCTCCAGCTTTTTCACTAGCCTCTTATGTGGTACTGTATCAAAGGCTTTCTGGCAAGCAAAAAATATGCAATCTGCAGTCTGTGTGTGTGTGTGTGTGTGTGTGTGTGTGTGTGTGTGTGTGTGTGTGTGTGTGTGTGTGTGTGTGTGTGTGTGTGTGTGTGTGTGTGTGTACTAAAGTTCTTTCTAATATCTCTGTGGCTCATTTGGGCACTCAGTTTCCACCTCTGTCCCCTAGTGCGTGTGCCCCTTGTGTTAAATAAACTGTCTTTATCTACCCTATCAATTCCCTTGAGAATCTTGAATATGGTGATCATGTCCCCCTTAACTCTTCTGTCTTCCAGCGAAGTGAGGTTTAATTCCCGGAGTCTCTCCTCGTAGCTCATACCTCTCAGCTCGGGTACTTGTCTAGTGGCAAACCTTCGAAGCTTTTCCAGTTTGGTCTTATCCTTGACTAGATATGGACTCCATGTTGGGGCTGCATACTCCAGGATTGGCCTAACGTATGTGGTATACAAAGTTCTGAATGATTCCTTACACAAGTTTCTGAATGCCGTTCTTATGTTGGCCAGCCTGGCATATGCCGCTGATGTTATCGATGTTATCTTCTTGATATGGGCTGCAGGAGACAGGTCTGGCGTGATATCAACCCCCAAGTCTTTGTCATTCTCTGACTCTTGAAAAATTTCATCTCCCAGATGGTACCTTGTATCTGGTCTCCTGCTCCCTACACCTATCTTCATTACTTAACGTTTGCTTGGGTTAAAATCTAACAACCATTTGTTTGACCATTCCTTCAACTTGTCAAGGTCTTCTTGAAGCCTCAAGCAGTCCTCCTCTGTCTTAATCCTTCTCATAATTTTGGCATCGTCCGCAAACATTGAGAGCAATGAATCTATACCCTCTGGGAGATCATTTACATATTTCAGAAACAAGATAGGACCGAGTACAGTGCCCTGTGGGACTCCACTGGTGACTTCACTGTGTGTGTGTGTTTTTGTGAGTGTGTGTATGACCCCTTATAAGCAGACCTAGGTGCTTACAGGGGTTGAGCTTCGGCTCGTTGGCCCCGCTTCTCCACATTCAATCAACTTGTGTACAGATTCCAGAATTTATTGAGCTCAATGAAATCAATATTTGAAACTGTGTATAGACTCATTTTCTACCACATCACTGCCTATAGCATTTTATTTGCTAACCACCCAGAGACTGAAAAATTATCTCTAATATATCTGTGGCTCATTTGAGTATTCGGTTTCTACCTGTGTTCCCTTGTGCAAGGACCACCCGTGCAAAATAATTTGTCTTTGTCTACCCGATGTGTGTGAATACAGGCTTGCACGTTTATTCAGTGTCCTGGCCTTTGTATCTTCGAGTGTACCCTTCTCACGACTCACTCCAAATTTCCCTAGAGCCAGAAGCCAAACTGAGTTTTCAGTCTCCATATAAAAATGTCTGAAAATGCCCCTCATTGCTGATCTCTGAACTGGGGATATGTGAACGTATTCTTTTTATGGCAACTGTGACTCGCCATTATATCTGTTTATAAATCGCTCTGCCTGCGATATATCATTTTGTGGATGACAGTTCATTACTATACGTCTTGTTTATGTATTTGTATATTTCACCAAAATATTGTGTTAGCGTGAGAGAGAAAGAGAGAAAGGGAAAGAGAAAGAGAGAGAGAATAATCTTACAATTATTGACAGCGATTTTTATTACTATCATTATTGTACTGTCGACAATATAGTTTCAGTAACGCCCATTCTGCTAGTAATAACTTGTTCGAGAAATACAGTTAGTGACATCAGCTTCTTTATGACTCCAAGATCGTGTTCTTACAATGCCATAACATGTTACTCGGGTAACACAGGCGACTTGTGGCTAAGCTTTCAGCACTTCTTATATCTAGTTCCATGTTATAGCACAAGGAACTATAAGGAGAAAGGAACAAACCATTACGCCTATATAGCACCTGGAAGGGGGTCAGGATAAGGATTTGGGATGAGACGGTGGAAAGTTTGGTGTCCAATTATTTGGATTATCGGGGGATTGAACGCTAACCTGAATGAAGCGAGACTGTCGCTCTACCGTCCGGCCAAAGAGGTTGGGCTGGTTCCATGTTAGAGTTCAACCCGTCCTCCTAATAGAGCGTCGCATTTTGACGCTGGGTCAAAAGCCAAAAAATCGCCGTAAAGAAAATGACAGCAGCTCGTGAAATTGTCATACTGTTCTGTTTTCTGTTTTGGGTCCTCTGGTAAGTTAGGAAAAGAGGACTTTAGTCCGATAGTTTCTTGACGTTGGGATACCATTGGATGACGGGTTGATAGTTAATGACGTCAAGGGAAAACTACCAGTCTGCATTCCAGATTAAACATGTCACGGGTTTACCAGAGTAAACCTTTACTGCCAAAAGTCTGCGATCAAGGTGCATGAGAATGAGGCTTCACAGGAGGGAGTCCGGACCCCCATCGGACTCCCTTCAGACACCGACTCTAAGGTCAGTCATTAATGAAGGTCAAAGTGCAAACATATAATTTGCTTCAAGTGTCGCCTTCTTCAACATCTACTTCAACACTCTATTTTTTTTTCATTTTTGACGGCTGACCATTTGCTCCCTGTGCCCACATGACAGTCTGGCCCTGCTCGGCCCTGTCTGGCCCTGTCCGGCTGCGTCTGGCCCTGTCTGCCCCTGTCTGGCCCTGTCTGGCTGCGTCTGGCCCTGTCTGGCTGCGTCTGGCCCTGTCCGGCTGCGTCTGGCCCTGTCCGGCTGCGTCTGGCCCTGTCCTGCTGCGTCTGGCCCTGTCAGGATGCGTCTGGCCCTGTCCGGCTGCGTCAGGCCCTGTCTGGCTGCGTCTGGCCCTGTCCGGCCTTGTCTGGCCCTGTCAGGATGCGTCTGGCCCTGTCCGGCTGCGTCTGGCCCTGTCCGGCCCTGTCTGGCCCTGTCTGGCTGCGTCTGGCCCTGTCCGGCTGCGTCTGGCCCTATCTGGCCCTGTCTGCCCCTTTCTGCCCCCGTCCTGACCTGTATGAACTCTATTGTAGTTGTTATCAAACGGGATTTCCGATAATCCTAGGGTTCCACGAGAAGACACTAAGGGTTCAACGAGAGGACACTAAGGGTTCCGGGAGAGGACACTAGAGTTCTGTGAGAGGACACTAGGGGGTTCCACAGAACACTAAGGGGTTCCACAGGAGGACACTAGGGGGTTCCACAGGAGGACACTAGGGGGTTACACAGGAGGACACTAGGGGGTTCCACAGGAGGACACTAGGGGGTTCCACAGGAGGACACTAGGGGGTTCCACAGGAGGACACTAGGGGGTTCCACAGGAGGACACTAGGGGGTTCCACAGGAGGACACTAGGGGGTTCCACAGGAGGACACTAGGGTTTCCACGAGGACACTAGGGGTTCTGGGAGAGGACACTAAGGGTTCTGGGAGAGGACACTAGGGGTTCTGTGAGAGGACACTAGGGGTTCCACGAGAGGACACTAGGGTTTCCACGAGGACACTAGGGGTTCTGGGAGAGGACACTAGGGGTTCCGAGAGAAGACACTATATAGGGGTTCCGGGAGAGGACACTAGGGGTTCCGGGAGAGGATACTAGGGGTTCAGCGAGTTGACACTAGGGGGTTCCGTTCACAGAGAATGACAAAGAGGCGTTTGAAGAACTCAACAAGAGGTCCCAGGAGGTCTTCACAACAGTGCAACGGGAAGTCCCTGAACTAAGATGGGTAGCAACAAATCAAACGTAGAAGATATTAAAATTACCAGTGATGGGGTTGGGAGGTATCTGCTCGATCTAGATGTGACTAAGGCTGTTGAACCTGATGGAATCTCACTATGGATGCTAAAAGAGGGGACTGAAACACATTGAATGCCACTGTCTTTGGAGTATAACAAGTCATTGGAAAAAGGAGATCTACCAGAGAGTTGGAAGACAGCTAATGTAGTCCCAACATACAAAAAGAGGGATAGGCAGTAGGCTCTAAACTTAACTTGTATACCATGCAAGGTGATGGAGAAGATTGTGCGAAAAAGGCTGGGAGCACATCTGGGGAGAAGGGACTTTGTAACACGTCACCAGCATGGATTCAGGGAAGGCAAGTTGTGTCTCACCGGTTTAACTTGTGAACGAGTTAAGTAAAATGCACAGGTTACATATAACTTTTGCGTTTATGCAAGTATGTCATATATTTGAGGCTTGCATTTTCCTCAGTAGTGACTGATTTGATGAAACCGATCGGTAATCTCTTCCCATTTCGAGTGCTGTCGAGTTGTTGCGGAACAGTCCTAGACTACAAATGATTTATATAGTCTGTGATGGTCAAGTGGTTAACGTATTGGATATGCCAGAGTGCTTAATGCACCAGGCTGTCTAAGGTTCGAATCCTTCATAGAGAAGAGTTGTTTGGTTATATATAACTTGTGCGTTTATGCAAGTGTGTCGTGTATATATTATATATATGTATGTATATATATATATATATATATATATATATATATATATATATATATATATATATATATATATATATATATATATATATATATAGAAGGGGTACCACCTCTGGTGCAAATGTAGGGACCCATAGCCTCAGAGAAGAAAATAAAGAGTACTCAGAGAAGACCTTTTGGATCCTCACTGAACACTTTGATATTAAAGGGAGTTTTAATTAGGGAGTTTTACCCTAATTACTCCCTAATTTATTTATTAATTAAAATTAATTTAATTTAAAAATTAATTTAAAAATTAATTAATTTAATTAGTAAAATTAATTTACCCTAAAACTCCCTAATTAGGGAGTTTTACTCCCTTTAATTATTAAAGGGAGTTTTTATATATATATATATATATATATATATATATATATTTATATATATATATATTTATATATTTATATATATATATATATATTTATATATTTATATATATATATATATATATTTATATATTTATATATATATATATATTTATATATATATATATATATATATATATATATATATATATATATATTTATTTATATATATATATATATATATATATATATATATATATATATATATATATATATATATATATAGATATATATATATATATATTTATATATTTATATATTTATATATTTATATATTTATATATTTATATATTTATATATTTATATATTTATATATATATATATATATATATATATATATATATATATATATATATATATATATATATATATAATGTCGTACCTAGTAGCCAGAACGCACTTCTCAGCCTACTATGCAAGGCCCGATTTGCCTAATAAGCCAAGTTTTCATGAATTAATTGTTTTTCGACTACCTAACCTAACCTATAAAGATAGGTTTGGTTAGGTTAGGTAGGGTTGGTTAGGTTCGGTCATATATCTATGGTAATTTTAACTCCAATAAAAAAAATTGACCTCATACATAATGAAATGGGTAGCTTTATCATTTCATAAGAAAAAAATTAGAAAAAATATATTAATTCATGAAAACTTGGCTTATTAGGCAAATCGGGCCTTGCATAGTAGGCCGAGAAGTGCGTTCTGGCTACTAGGTACGACATATATATATATATATATATATATATATATATATATATATATATATATATATATATGAAACAACGATCACAAAAACACTGATCCAAGTGTGCGAAAAAAATGATTAGTTTATTGTGAGATCATTAAAGGACTTGAATAAGCGACAGTACATTATTATGGAAAACAAAATATAATTAATTTACGCTTCACTGGTGGTATTATTGAAAAGTTTTGGAAGATGGGATTAATTGTCATAATAATAATTACTAATTGGGATTACTGTGTCTGTGTGGGGTTCAGTTGGAGAGATTTACACTGTCACACTATGTATTGAATAACTCACTAAATGGTTACTTTGTAATTTAGCAGTTTTAATCAACATTATTACCCCTTGTGATTCAACATTTATTTTAAGCTGCATACCAGGATAATAAAAATTTATTTTTAAATTATTGTATAATTTTTTTCTTCAGACTTAAACATATAGATGAAACAAATTAAAATTGGTGGCGAGTTGGGAAAACAAATTATACGTGGTACAGTTTGACCGCGATTGACCCCGAAAAGCAAGTTTACCCCTAAAATAACACAGCCAAAAATATTCAACAATGTTTATAATGCTTAAAAAATAACTAAAAAGAGAATGCAGGACAATGACATGCTCAGTTTTAGGTGGCAAAATAAGGGTTGTTCTAAGCTATGATAATGGTTAAGGGGCATATCTGTGAATATTATTAGTTGTTCAATGTCAACTAAATGTTTTTGACTAGTTGTATATGGAAAGGGCTGCAACTGTTCTAAGTTTCAGTATCACAACCTAAATAGAAAGGGAGTTTTTTTTTTTCAACAAATTTTTCACATTTTCAACAATTTACTACAACCACAAGTATCAAATGAAATCATTTCTATCACATTAGCATATAATAAAGGATTTGTATTACTGGATTTTCCAAAATATGTTTAGTGTGACAAATACAAATAGTCAAAGTTCCCCCCAAAATTATGCAATTATATCATGTTTATATTTATTTATAAAATCAGTAAATAAACTTATAAAAAACGCTTTTTACAGATTGTAGAGACATAAACTTTACATATAAGGTGTAAGGTTCATGTAAATTAAATAAAAAATGAAAGATCAGTGGTTACGTTTATGTTACTTGAAAGAAAGTAATGAAGAAATGAAGTCTAAGGTGCTGCTATCTGTGGCTGATGTTGACATCAACCAATTTCCTCGAAAATTGGCACCCTTAAAGAAATAATTAGGTGCAGTCAAGTGTATAAGTTTTATGCAAATCGGACGGTAAACAAAAGAGAAAAAAATAAAAATAATCAACTTTTTTTAACTCGATTTTTTATAATATTTTTTTTTTTTTATTATATGTTATTGTGATAGCTGAGAGTCATAGACATGATTTCAGTGGACACTTGTGTTCAAAAAATTATCATCAAACACTTCGGAAAATTGTTGACATATATATTTAAATATTTTTTCTCCCTTCCTCTTTATGCTACGATGCTGATACTTTAACCAGTTGAAGCCAATGTCATTTACTAGTTAAAAAAGTTAGATTGAAATCGAACCAGTTTTCATTTATTGCATTTTTTACCAATATGCTCCTTAACCTCTTATGGCTCTTCGGCAAAGAACAACAATTATAACCAGCAAATTTTCTGGGATATAAAAAAGTAGAGATTCACATGACCCACATCGGCGGCCCTGGGGAAAATTCCACTCCATTATATCAATATTATTATCTAAGGAATGTAATATCTCAATATATTATCTATAATTTACGTCAGAAAAATATGTCTACTGATGATTTAAGTTTCATCAGTATTTACATCAAAATCCTACATGACCATTTGATCAAGTACACTATTGGACTCAAGGCCTACATAACATTGTATATGTGATTTCAGGAATCTGGAAGCTTCCAGGTAATCAAAAATATTGTTGGAACCAAATTATAGCTTCCAGTGACATATTTTCAAAATCCTTAATAAAGGCCAAATTGTATAATTAAGCACTATCAATAATCTTTAAATCAACTAAGTAATCATGTTGTGATATAGTTTTATCACAATAATCAGTCTAAAATAATGAACATTATCAATTAATAATCATTGTCGGCACCTTCACAGGAGTGGCGGGGGGCGCCACCGGTGGTCAGAAGCGTCCAGTACCGGAGCTCCTGGTGTTTACGGGGGAACGCTGTGCACGTGTCAAGTGCTGGAAAAAAAATTCAGCAAGAAATTTATGCATAAACTAATTGTAATTCTCAGTGGTGGGTCCCTGGATATTAGGGGAGTTCCTGAACTTTATATAGGGAGGAATTGAGTGTGGAGGTCCACTCCAGCAAGTGAGGCTGCCACCACCACCTCATCCACCAAGATAGACGCAACATCGTGTACACTGTATTCTAGCAAGCTACTAGTATCCTTAATATCAACGCTGTAATATCAAAATCAACAACATAGAGCTGTCATATCAATCAAAATACAGAGCCTGGTCTCAACAAGAGAGATATCATTTGGCAACTGTCAGAAATGATCCGGTTTTCAATTTTGGATAAGTTATTGATTGTTTTAGAGCGCAGATAAGTCAATTATACGCTTATAAAGTTAATAAGTCCATATATAAATTGAGAGTTATTAGAGTTATGGCCCCATGTAGCCTGGGTGGAATAAGTCAACCCCAGTGAGAGTTATTCTGCCGTCCGGACCTGATTGAGAGATCAGAGGAAAGATGTATATATTAAATAATTGAGTAAACGTCAGTGAGTAATCACAGGATATTAGTAGATGATGGGCGTTGGTAATAAGTGACATAATATGAGATGTCGATACTTTGGGGACGTGAAGTGACGCTAGCAAGAGGGGCTGTAACCTCACTCGAGTCACAACTGTCGTCACAGGTGGCTGTACTTCGTTGACTCTCCCTGAATAAGGAAGATATTGTTCCCTGAGATTGTGCTGGAGTGAACACTACTTCTCTGCAAGTGTGAAGAGGCTGTTGGGGACATAGTACACCATTTCTCTGTGATTTTAGTAAATTTGAGGCGACCTGCAATTGAGTGTTGGTCGTGCCTTGGTGAAACTCTAATTGTTATGCCTTCATGAGGAAGGGAGTAAGCAGGCGTTACTGTTGTGGAGCCTGGCAGGCGACGTTGTGAACTCAAGTGATGGATTGGTGGAAACCTTGTGAGGCAGTTCTAAAGCATTCTTGTGGGCGGCCTATGTGAGTGCTATGTTTGAGCTCCAGTGAGTGAGCATCTTCACGTCAGAGACTTTGGTGGTAAGCCTGTTTAATCAGCTGTTAATTTAGCCACTAGTATTTGATCGTGTGCCCAGCAATTATAGTGAACATATGTGTATGTAGAATAGATATTTTGTTACGACAATGAGCTAAAATAAGTAGTTGAAGATGGGAGGACATGCTAGAGGGAGCGGTGATACATCCGCCCTCAATGGAGGTCAGTGGATTACTGAGGGAGAAAGACCCAGCATCACGGCGGCAGGCGGAAGCTCCAGCGACGCGTGGACTCGCCCAGGATGAGGGAGGACCCACATCGGCGGAGCCATAGTGCGGGTATAAGGATGTCGGATGGAAGAGTGTGTATATAAATGTAAATGTATTCTGTAAATACATTTAATTATTTTTTGTTAGGTAAACATTTTTATTAGCATGTAAAGGAATTGCAAGTTTGTTTGAGAAGGAGATCGTGGAGAAACTTCGAGGTTAGAGAAATTGATGGAGAAACTTCGAAGCTGGAGAAGAAGTGTATGCTGACCTCTGTGGCAGAGCAGAATTCCATAATGAGGAGTTGATTTCAAGCAGTGCAGAGGAGCTACACGTGTCTCTGTGGAATCGGTGGTGAAGTGCCACTGATGTTATTATTATAGAGAGTTATTCTGCCGTCCGGACCTGATTGAGAGATCAGAGGAAAGATGTATATATATTAATCGGCCGAGCGGACAGCACGCTGGACTTGTGATCCTGTGGTCCTGGGTTCGATCCCAGGCGCCGGCGAGAAACAATGGGCAGAGTTTCTTTCACCCTATCACCCTATCACCTAGGTATCACCCGTTACCTAGCAGTAAAATAGGTACCTGGGTGTTAGTCAGCTGTCACGGGCTGCTTCCTGGGGGTGGAGGCCTGGTCGAGGACCGGGCCGCGGGGACACTAAAAAGCCCCGAAATCATCTCAAGATAACCTCAAGATGTTGGATTAGGACTTCGTTGTGCAGCAGATTGGGAGAACTGCAGAAGTGCCTTTCCTGATATTTTGGAGGACCTAGAGATATGTATTGGTGGTGAGCATCTAGGAGCAGAACAGAGGTTCATGGTGGACACATAATTGTATAATGGAAGGGCTTGAAAGCTTATTGGCATGTAAGGTGAGAGATTGATTTCTTCTTTTGTTGGGGGATACTTATGTAGATTTTTCTGTTGTTTCAGCCCTGAGCTGAGTTTCATATACTTTTAGGGCCGAGGATACAGTATTGTTGTGACAGGATTTCAGCCCCATGTAGGGAGGGAGTACTAAGTGGTAAGCCAAGAGTTGGGCAGCCACGTGATATGGACGGTTGGTGAAGCCAGGACATGATATTGGATTGCTACCAGGTTGTAGCAGTTTAGAGTGTTGTATGATAATGTTCTATTTTATATGTCATGTATTATGTGTTTTTTCTTTGTCTATTAAATGTAAAAGTTAGCTTGCTTTTGTTCTTGTTCTGGTGAGGTTTCCCAGAAAGCTAGAGAGAGTGAGAGAGAGAGAGAGAAAGGGTCATGGCTGCAGACAGGGTGGCAGAAGATACTAATTGATGAAAGGGGGATTTAGAGCATTCCAAATAAGGAGAGAGTGGGGAGTCACGGCGGCTCGAGTAGGGTGTGTGCACAAGACAACGAGGCCAGTGTTGGAGCCGCACCCCTAAATATGTAATGCTGAACCCTCTCCAAGATCATCAGGTTTACAGGGTGATCTCCTAGGTTATGTACAAGCACTACAGTGTCCATTGCTGGTCTACCAACGGTACCGGGAGTGTGGCTGCCGACGTCAGTTGTTTGTTCTGTCAGTGAGTGGTTGGGGGACATTGTCCCCCTGTATGCAAATAACAGTTTGGTGCAACAACCAGTGCTCTCTTTTGGAGGTTTAAGTCCCAAAATCCCAAATCCCCTCAGAGCAGAACATTAAGCAGCGAGGCAACGCCTCATCAGTTAGTACGTTCTGACAATCTTTTCAGTGACTGGACCTCTTCCATTGCTGAACCCTTCATGTATATATTTTGTTTGTATATTTACATGGACATTATTCTTGAATAATTATACCTTGTTGTGTGTACTAGCACATTCTGATTATTGGCTGCTACAATATTGCCCGAGCTGGGCTAGACAGCGTATATTGTTCAGATCCTTGATCATGAACTGTACCAGCGTTTACAGTTATAGAACTGTGTTTATCAATTTATCCCTGTAAAATATACAAGCCAATGTGTTGCAATTCCCGCAGGTATATTGGGGTTCTGTTATCAATTACCTTGATCAGCCTTAAGGAACCTACCTGTTACAGCCCATTACCAGTATCAAGGACACAGAGGATTAAACTAACGACACAAACATTGGACCATTGCCCTTAGCTAAGAATTAGGCTGTTTATTTTTATATACTAATGTAATATATACAACACTTAATTTCCAAGACCTATGTATTTTCTGTGTACAACATAACCCCTATATTTTCCCACAGGCCCCTCCCCCTCCCCCTCCCTCTCTCAATATCAAAATATAATTTATGCTAAAAATATTCTTATCAAATTGCAGTAGATTTTATGTACATTACAATACAAAAATGTTTAGTTTCTAAAAATTCTGTTCAAATGCCTCCGTGAATCACTACCCGACGCGGCCCGCTCCTCCACACACGCTCCTGCCTGATGCCAATTCCCTTGTACTACTCCTTATCACCACTCAAGCTTTGTGAGGTTTAAACTTTGTGATACTGAAGCTTTGAGATACTGGAGCGTTATGATACTGAAGCTTTGTGATACTGGAGCGTTATGATACTCTAGCTTTGTGATTCTGGAGCGTTATGATACTGAAGCTTTGTGATACTGGAGCGTTATGATACTCTAGCTTTGAGATACTGGAGCGTTATGATACTGAAGCTTTGTGATACTGGAGCGTTATGATACTCTAGCTTTGTGATACTGGAGCGTTATGATACTGAAGCTTTGTGATACTGGAGCGTTATGATACTGAAGCTTTGTGATACTGGAGCGTTATGATACTCTAGCTTTGTGATACTGGAGCGTTATGATACTGAAGCTTTGTGATACTGGAGCGTTATGATACTCTAGCTTTGTGATACTGGAGCGTTATGATACTGAAGCTTTGTGATACTGGAGCGTTATGATACTCTAGCTTTGTGATACTGGAGCGTTATGATACTGAAGCTTTGTGATACTGGAGCGTTATGATACTCTAGCTTTGAGATACTGGAGCGTTATGATACTGAAGCTTTGTGATACTGGAGCGTTATGATACTCTAGCTTTGTGATACTGGAGCGTTATGATACTGAAGCTTTGTGATACTGGAGCGTTATGATACTCTAGCTTTGTGATACTGGAGCGTTATGATACTGAAGCTTTGTGATACTGGAGCGTTATGATACTGAAGCTTTGTGATACTGGAGCGTTATGATACTCTAGCTTTGTGATACTGGAGCGTTATGATACTGAAGCTTTGTGATACTGGAGCGTTATGATACTCTAGCTTTGTGATACTGGAGCGTTATGATACTGAAGCTTTGTGATACTGGAGCGTTATGATACTCTAGCTTTGTGATACTGGAGCGTTATGATACTGAAGCTTTGTGATACTGGAGCGTTATGATACTGAAGCTTTGTGATACTGGAGCGTTATGATACTGAAGCGTTGAGATACTGGAGCGTTATGATACTGAATCTTTGTGATGCTGAATCTGTGTGATACTGAAGCTTTGTAATACTGAAACTTTGTGACGCTGATGCTTTGTGATACTATGTCTTTGAGATACTAAAGATTTGAGATACTAGGGCTGTGATACTGAAACCGTGTGAGAATAAACCTTTGCAGAACGGACGATCTGTGATGCTGAATATATGATCCTGAAGCTTTGTGATACTAAGGATTCCCATTACTGAGGCTGTGTTATTGAAGATCTTAACATTAAAGCTTTGAAATACTGAAGCCGTGTGACACTGAAGCTTTGTGATACTGAAATTATGTGATACTAACGCTTTGTGACACTGAAGCTTTGAGATGCTGGAGCATTAGGATAATGAACCTTTGAGATACTGAAGTTTTGAGATACAGGACCATATGATACTGAATCTTTGTGTTACTCAAGCTTCGAACATCTGGAGTGTTGCGATACCGAAACTTTGCTTTACTGAGGCAGTAAGTGCTACTGAAGGCTAACCGCTGACCTTCCAAAAGAACGCAACAATAATTGCCTAACTCCGGTATACCTATTTTATTGCTAGCTGAACAGGTGAGAGTACATTTGCCTAACAGCTACTTTATAGCTTAAGGATGAAACCTGGGTCCCTCGATTGTGAGCCGAGGACGTAACCCACTGTGCTACAGCACCTACTTCAGTCCCAGTCTCGTTATTACATAAAACAACTCTTGAGAAATTCCAGATGTTCGAAACTTAACAGCTTCACGAGTTGAGAGGTGTGAGCTACAAGTAAAACTACGATGAAGTATACCTCACGTCACTGGAATAGAGAAGACATGATCATACCTTACAATATACTGACGGGAATAGAGTAGCAAGGAAGGTACATGATCAATGAACATATTTGTAAACTAAGTTACTGAATGAGTAAAGATATTATAAAGAATTTGTTATTATTTAAGGAGAAAAATTTAATACGCTAACCAATTAGGTAAGACTAGGAACAGCTTCATGCGTAGATATTCCAGAGCTAAAAAAGTTCAGTAACTTGTGCATCAGTCAAAAGTTAAGAAGCGGGTCCCAAGGTCTGAAGCTGAATACACGCACTCTCACTTAGTGAGTACAAAGTGTTACGGTATCGACACCGTCGCTGGAGTATGGAGTGACGACTTCAGCGCCATCTATGGGTCTGCACTCCTACTCCCCGGTATGTGGTGCAACTCAGACAACGCCATCTGTTGGTAGTGGCGGGGCAGCGGTGATTGGCTCCTGTTTCCTGCCTCAGTGATAATGTGAGGTCGATGATGCTGACCTCTGGTGGGTGGTGTATCAAGATCAGCACCATCTAGGTTGTGGCTACAAGCATAATATCAGTTCCCCGGTGGACTAGTGTTATCCCCAGGGTTACCCAGTGTACTGTCCATCTAGCTAATGACGTTTTTAGGTCCACAGGGGTGACATATGGAGGAGATTGAGCTGAGGAGGGCAGTTCACCTGGGGTAGTCCACGAACTCTTAGCTTGGTCCTGCGAGAGAACTAAGTAGCCGTCGTCGATCCGAGCACAGTGTGTGTTAGCTGCTAATATATGCAGTGTTTTTAAAGATCGACGTACCCGGATTGGCTCATAAGAGTTACGGAAGACAGTGACGTGTCTTGTGTGAAGTGCTGTTAGCAAGCTGCTAGAGGATTCTGCCAAGGTGTTTGCTACCCCTCTATGTGTTAGTTTGGGACCCCTGTCGGCGTGTTGCTGAAGCCCTCTGACAGTATTTGGAGAGCAAAGGTGGGGTGTAAGCACATCGTTATACTGTGTGGGTGGACTGGCCCATGTAGAAGGTGAACTCGCCAGTGTTTGCCAGTACGAATGGACAACGAGTACCTGGAATGTGGATTCACCGGGCTTGATGAACACTGTCGTAGTCGTGTCCTGCGTGAAAGAGACACCATTGTAAATAGGTGTAGTTATACTTTAATATTATAATATATATATATATATTGGTGAAGGGAATTGTGAATGGCTTATCCCCCCCCCCTCCCATATCTATTTATTACACTACTACTTGATGCAGCCAGTTCTTGAATGTTTACCACCGACTTGGAGTTGGAAATAGTAAAAGAAGTCATAACAGCAAGAACCCGATTACTGGCCCATAGTGGCCGTAACAAAAGGCACATTGAACAATGCATTTAGGGAACGACTGGTAGGCTAAGTCCCCCAGGGAGACTGCAGCAGCAGCAGCAGCAGCAGCAGCAGCAGCAGCAGCAGCAGTAGTATACCTTGATGGCTAAGTTACTAAGGAAGACAATGAACAGTAAGTTTGTTCCTGGTGAACTAATTAAATCACGATAATTAGAAGAGCAACCAGCGGTTATCAGAGAGCACAGTCACACAGGAGGAGGGCCAGAGTACACAGTCACCACCTGAACACCTCAACAGTCACACAGGAGGAGGGCCAGAGTACACAGTCACCACCTGAACACCTCAGCAGACAGTCACACAGGAGGAGGGCCAGAGTACACAGTCACCACCTGAACACCTCAACAGACAGTCACACAGGAGGAGGGCCAGAGTACACAGTCACCACCTGAACACCTCAACAGTCACACAGGAGGAGGGCCAGAGTACACAGTCACCACCTGAACACCTCAGCAGACAGTCACACAGGAGGAGGGCCAGAGTACACAGTCACCACCTGAACACCTCAACAGTCACACAGGAGGAGGGCCAGAGTACACAGTCACCACCTGAACACCTCAACAGTCACACAGGAGGACGGCCAGAGTACACAGTCGCCACCTGAACACCTCAGCAGACAGTCACACAGGAGGAGGGCCAGAGTACACAGTCACCACCTGAACACCTCAACAGACAGTCACACAGGAGGAGGGCCAGAGTACACAGTCACCACCTGAACCCCTCATCAGTCACACAGGAGGAGGGCCAGAGTACACAGTCACCACCTGAACACCTCAACAGTCACACAGGAGGAGGGCCAGAGTACACAGTCACCACCTGAACCCCTCAACAGACAGTCACACAGGAGGAGGGCCAGAGTACACAGTCACCACCTGAACCCCTCAGCAGACAGTCACACAGGAGGAGGGCCAGAGTACACAGTCACCACCTGAACACCTCAACAGACAGTCACACAGGAGGAGGGCCAGAGTACACAGTCACCACCTGAACCCCTCAGCAGACAGTCACACAGGAGGAGGGCCAGAGTACACAGTCACCACCTGAACACCTCAACAGTCACACAGGAGGAGGGCCAGAGTACACAGTCACCACCTGAACACCTCAACAGTCACACAGGAGGAGGGCCAGAGTACACAGTCACCACCTGAACACCTCAACAGTCACACAGGAGGAGGGCCAGAGTACACAGTCACCATCTGAACACCTCAACAGACAGTCACACAGGAGGAGGGCCAGAGTACACAGTCACCACCTGAACACCTCAACAGTCACACAGGAGGAGGGCCAGAGTACACAGTCACCACCTGAACACCTCAACAGTCACACAGGAGGAGGGCCAGAGTACACAGTCACCACCTGAACCCCTCAACAGACAGTCACACAGGAGGAGGGCCAGAGTACACAGTCACCACCTGAACCCCTCAGCAGACAGTCACACAGGAGGAGGGCCAGAGTACACAGTCACCACCTGAACACCTCAACAGTCACACAGGAGGAGGGCCAGAGTACACAGTCACCACCTGAACACCTCAACAGTCACACAGGAGGAGGGCCAGAGTACACAGTCACCACCTGAACACCTCAACAGTCACACAGGAGGAGGGCCAGAGTACACAGTCACCATCTGAACACCTCAACAGACAGTCACACAGGAGGAGGGCCAGAGTACACAGTCACCACCTGAACACCTCAACAGTCACACAGGAGGAGGGTCAGAGTACACAGTCACCACCTGAACCCCTCAACAGTCACACAGGAGGAGGGCCAGAGTACACAGTCACCACCTGAACACCTCAACAGTCACACAGGAGGACGACCAGAGTACACAGTCACCACCTGAACACCTCAGCAGACAGTCACACAGGAGGTCAGACAGAGTACACAGTCGCCACCTGAACCCCACAGCAGACAGTGTGCAGCTACGCCTTATTAAAACAGTCGACAATATAAACACTGATATATATTAATCAAATTAACTAAACATAGATTGCGACAGTGACCCTGGGTAAGGACCTTCGCTGAGTGCACTCAAACATCATGTATCGGGCCACGGACAAATCACGGACGGTCTCGCCGACGCGGGACGTCACAGGTCTCCCGTCTATTACGTCACGGGACCTGTAATACGTCATCGACGGAGACGACGCTGCACCTCTACCGGATGCCATCTTGTTTGGTGAAAAAATATGCATAAGTATGTATAACCCCAAATATTAGGTTCATTAGAGATAAAACTACACCTACTGATATAAATATAAATACTCCATGGAAGTCCTCCAGGATGGTTATGCCTGAGTATGCTACAAATAGGATTAATAATGTTATGATGGATTACATTATTGTAATTAAGTACTTTTGAGTGTACTCACCTAGTTGTGCTGGCGGGGGTTGAGCTTCGGCTCTTTGGTCCCGCCTATCAACTGTCAATAAACAGGTACTCACCTAGTTGTACTCCCCTAGTTGTGCTTGCGGGGGTTGAGCTTCGGCTCATTGTTCCCGCCTCTCAACTGTCAATAAACAGGTGTACAGGTTCCTGGGCCTACTGGGCTCTATCATATCTACACTCAAAAATGAGTGTAGAGTCAGCCTTCACCACATCCTTTCCTAATGCATTCCGTTTATTAACTACTCTGACACTAAAATAAATCTTTCCTATGTCTTTATGGCTCTTTTCGGCATTAAATTTCCACCTGTGTCCCCTAGTGCGTGTGCCCCTTGTGTTAAATAAACTATCTTTGTTTATCCTATTAATTACTTTGAGAATCTTATTTGTGGTGATCATGTCCCCCTCTAACTCCTCTGTCTTCCAGCGGCGTGAGGTTTAATTCGTGTAGTCTCTCCTCTTACCTCATGCCCCTCAGTTCGGGCACACGTCTGGTGGCAAACCTCTGAGCCCTCTACAATATAGTTTTATGCTTGACGAGATATGGACGCCATGCTGAAGCTGCATACTCCAGGACTGGCCTGACATACGTGGTATACAAGGTTCTGAATGATTCCTTACACAAGTTTCTAAAGGCCGTTCTTACACTGGCCAACCTGACATATGCCGCTGAGGTTATCCTCTTGATATGGGCTTCAGGGAACAGGTCTGACGTGATATCAACTCCCAGGTCTTTCTCTCTGATTCTAGAAGAATTTCATCTCCCAAATGATACCTTGTATCTAGCCTCCTGCTCCATACACCTATCTACATTACGTTACATTTCCTCGGGTAAAACTCTAACAACCATTTATTAGCCCATTCCTTCAGTTTGTCCAGGTCTCCTTGAAACCTCATGCTGTCCTCCTCTGTCTTAATCCTTCTCATAAGTGTCAGTGTGTGTATGCGTGAGTGTGTGTGAGTGTGCACATGTTTGAGTGTATAAGTGTGTGAGTGTATGAATATGTGAGTATATGAGTGTGTCAGTGTATGAGTATGCACATGTTTGAGTGTGTGAGTGTATGAGTGTGTGCGTGTGTACATATCCGTATTCACCCGTCGGCCACGATATATATATAATGGTCCTACTGGGAGAAGCAGGGCGGCAATTGGCTCTCCATTTCCTCTTTGGCTTTTTCCCGCCTGCACCTTGAAGCGGAGCACCCACCATGGATCACTGGGCCTCGACCTGAGGCTCCTCTCCATAGGTTTATTATCTCCTGCATCGAGAGATTGTTTTAGTGTTCAGGCCGCAGGTCGACTTGGGAGAGTTGACGTGGACTGGTGGTGTGTTGTTGTCATGGAACAGAAACTCGTGTTCGGGCACCGTCTGGTCGTGGGTTATGTTCTAGTTAGTCTCTCTCTCTCTCTCTCTCTCTCTCTCTCTCTCTCTCTCTCTCTCTCTCTCTCTCTCTCTCTCTCTCTCTCTCTCTCTCTCTCTCTCTCTCTTCCTCCCTATCTCTCTCTCTCTGCCCCTCTCCCTTTTCTATTTACCTATTCAAACATTTTTACTCCCTCTGCATGTTTCTCTCCTCCCTCACAGGCTTCCATTACCGTCATCAAATACGCTCGTAGCGACCTCCGGCCACCAGTCAAACCCTTTTATTTCCCCAGTGACTGAAGACTAGTACAAACACACACACACACACACACACACACACACACACACACACACACACACACACACACACACACACACACACACACACACACACACACACACACACAGTAGAAATGAACAGAAGAAAGTCAGCTTCAAAGCAATGTACACTAACATAAACGGGATTACAAATAAAACAAGGGAACTTGGAGAATGGGCACTAGAAGAAAACCCAGACATAATAGCACTCACAGAAACAAAGCTAACGAAAACCATAAGAAATGCAGTGTTTCTGCAGTATTACTGTGTAGTGAGTAAAGAGAGAAAGGGAAGAGGAAGAGGTGGTGTAGTTCAGCTGATATGAAAAGGCTGGAGTTTTGAGGAGATAGATATCCATGGCTGTGAATGTTTCAGTGACTACATAACAGGAACCATAGTAATTGGAGGACAAACACTTACTGTAGAAGTCATATATAACCCCCCACGAAATGACAACAGACCCAGACAGGAATATGATTGACACAAACATGGCCATCATTAATATTATAGAGAGCAGCTTCTGTTGCTAGCAGGAACGGATCCAGAGTAATAATTATGGGAAACTTCAACCACGGGAAGATAGATTGGGAGAACAGAGACCCACATGGAGGACCAGATACATGGAGAGCTAAGCTGCTGGATGTGGCAAGAAGAAACTTTCTAAGCCAGCACATCAAGGGACCGACAAGAATGAGAGGAGAGGATGAACCGGCTATGCGTGATCTGATATTTACCCTAAATGAGTCGGATATAAAGGAAGTTATGTTGGAAGCCCCCTTGGGAATGAGTGATCACCGTGTATTGATCTCTTAATACCTTGTAGATCTAGGAATTATTTTCCCCCAAAAAGAACTGGTAAACAAAGGGCTGGCGTACCGAAAGGCAAATTATGAGATGAGAAAATTCCTAAGAGAAATACCATGGGACACAGAACTTAGAACTAAGTTCATACAAGACATGATGGACTATGTCACCCAAAAGTGTCAGGAGGCAGTAAACAGGTTCATCCCGGCCCTAAAGAAAAAAAACGAGAAGCAAAAGAAGAATCCGTTGTTTAATAGGGCATGTATAAAAGCAAAGGAACTTAACAATAGGGCGTGGAGGAACTTCCGAAATAACAGAGCACCAGAGAGCAGGGAGATCAGGAATGAGTATGTTGATATGAGAAGAGAAGCAGAGAAAAGTGTGAAAATGATATAGCAAATAAAGTGATGACCGAACCAAAGCTACTCCACAGTCACATCAGGAGGAAAAACAGCAGTGAACGAACAGGTGATGAAACTTAGAACAGGCGAGGACAGGTATACAGAGATTGACAGAGGTGTGTGAGGAGCTCAACAAGAGGTTCCAGGAGGTCTTCACAATAGGACGAGGTGAGGTCACTGCGCTAGTAACAGTAACAGTGGTAACAGTAAACCAGGCATCCGTAGAAGGGTTCGAAATTGCAAGAGATGAGGTCAAGAGACACCTGTTTGATCTGGATGTGAGAAAGGCTGTTGGTCCGGACGGAATCTCAAAATGGGTATTGAACGAGCTTGCAGCAGCACTTTGTTTGCCTCTTTCTATAGAGTTTGGTAGGTCACTGGAGACGGGAGACCTACCAGAAATATAGATTACGTCTAATGTAATCCCAATATACAAAAAGGGTGACAAACAAAAGGAACTTTAGGCCAGTGTCCTTAACTTGTATACCATGCAAGGTGATGGAGAAGACAGTGAGAAAAAACCTAGTAACACATCTGGAGAGAAGGGACTTCGTGACAACCCATCAACATGGGTTCAGGGAGGGTAAATCTTGCCTTACAGACTTAATAGAATTCTGCGATCAGGTGACAAAGATTAAGCAAGAAAGAGAAGGCTGGGCGGATTGCATTTTCTTGACCTGTCTGAAAGCCTTTGACACAGTACTTCAAAGGAGGTTGGTGCGTAAGTGGAAGAAACAGGCAGGAGTAACTGGTAGGATGCTGCAGTGGATAAGGCAGTACCTAAGCAATAGGAAGCAGATAGTTACAGTGAGGGATGAGGCCTCAGACTGGCGTAAAGTCACCAGTGGAGTCCAACAATCCAGTTTCTAATATGCGTAAATGATCTCCTGGAGGGTATAGAACTCATTTCTCTCAATGTTTGCTAACGATGCCAAAATTATGAGAAGATTAAAAATCGAGGAGGAGAGCTTGAGGCTTCAAGAAGACCATGAGAAACTGAATGAATGGTCCAACAAATGGCGACTTCAGTTCAACCAGAAGAAATGTAAGGTAATGAAACTAGGCAGAGGAAACAGGAGGCCCGACACGAGATACCGAATGGAGATGAAGTCCGTCATTAAACGGACAGAGAAAAAAATCTAGAAGTAGATATCACACCAAACCTGTCTCCTGAAGCCCACATCAAAAGAATAACATCTGCGGCGTATGCAAAGCTGGCTAACATTAGAACTGCCTTCATGAACCTGTGCAAGGAATAATTCAGAACCTTGTATACCACATATGTAAGACCAATCCTGGAGTATGCACCCCCAACATGAAGCCCGTTGTGGGGGTTTCCTTTTTTGCTTTCACGACTGCAATGCGTGCGTCGCCAATGTACATGTGGCAGACGCTTCACGAAACTGTCGGAATTAGCAGAATAGAAAATACGAGAGCAACTGTACAAGGCCTGGGAGCAAGGTCGATTTAGAGTCCTTGAGGGCCTCTTCTCAGACTAGTCTCACCTGGTCCTGCTCTTCGTTGATCGTTGGAATCTCCTCAATGATTTAACACTTTAAGGGACTCCTAGGGTCCTCATCACATTTATAGTTTAGTGAATTAGGCAACTCGGTGTTGAAGACACTTAGAGCTGAAGGCTTGAGTAATATTGGCAGTATTCAGAAGTGGTTCAACGGAAACACCGCATAAAGCTTAACAGTAGTTTATTTACTAACTTAACCACTAATACACAGGGTGCTTGATTTACTTTAGATTGGCGTCAGCAAGGGTATGGTTGTATTAGCGAGACTCTTGAAGTCTGGCTAATCGACTCGTATCCACTCGTGGAGAAACACCTAACTTAACACAGTTGACAGCCAATCATTAACACGGCAACCTAACTGCCGGTATGCAAAGGGATCACAAGCGTTCCAACCGGATACTCGGTAATAATGATATACAATAATCACAACTACACTGTCAATGGGACAGGCAATAACATGCACAATAATAATGTCAAACAATAACTAAATGTGTGGTGTATGTGAAGCTCACATTCACAGACAAGTGAAATGCCGTGATACCACACAGATAAACACACATTCACCATCGATTCACCTATGACCTGTGACAGGATGAGAACGTGAAAACTGTGGTTGATACCTCAGATCAACACAGACACAATAAAACAATGACAAGACCTTGTGCTTACAGATAAGGTACATTTCCTAACTCACTCACTCAGACACATTTCTGCAAGAACTGCGTAGGTGGCCTGATAGCTGGTTTCGCTCGTAGACACGGAGGGTACTCGTAGTAGGGGCGTACAGACACGCGCACACACTCTTGGCACTGGCGGTGAGTAAGGGT